>NW_012117777.1:762940-768514 GCF_000951035.1 Colobus angolensis palliatus
AAAAAAAAAAAAAAAGACCTGAGAACAGAGGCAGAGTTCATAACTTGAGAAGGCCAGAGTCGGAACTGGATTAGGGAAAAGCAAAATCTGGGTTAACAATCATACAAGTTTTAAAAAGACTAAATTAACAAATGTATAATCTCAACTATAGACTCCTTGTGATATTACTTGTCCCAAATATGGTTTATGAAAGTATTTCAATGTTCCTATAAGTTAAAGAATTGCCCTTCTCCTTTGTGTTTTATCTATTTATTATAGATAATTTTTTTAGCATGTTGAAAGATTGATGCTCATTGAAACACCACTTTGTTTAGTACTAGTCCAGGACAAAGTAATGGTACTATTTTTAATTGATTATTGTGCAACATGTCTGTCTTGTGGCGATACTTTCTGAGGTGCTTATGTTTCAGTCAAAGGAAAAAATTGAACCATTGACCTTTCTTGTAGGCATAGTTTCTGGTCAAGCAGGCTTACACCTGATATGGTCATAACACTATAAATAGTTGGGAGATACATTAATTGGAACCCTTCTTAAAGAATGAAGTTGCTGAGTAATCAAAGGTATATGTATATGTAATGTTTATTTTATGAATAAAACCTTTCTTAGTATATCATCACTTTCTAATAAACCATAGAGAGAAAGAGAGCTTGTTAGGAATTTGCTAATCTCTTTTTCATTTGGAGGCTAACCTAATGATTTAGTGTCACTGTTCTGTCCTTATAAAAGTTAACACATATTACATTGTACTTTTAAAGAAGTTTTGGCAACAGCAAATTTCCAATTTTAATGTTCTAATTTAGAATTGAATAGTCATCATAATACTTAACCAAGTGAGAAATAAATACACAAAGAACTTTTCTTTATGAAATTAGAACCACATTTCAAACTTTAGATATTAAAAATAGCTTATAAAACAAACTCTGGAAGGTTCTGATTATGTGGGCTGATAATGATCGTGCAATAATGCATTTCCCAGAATGACAGCTAGTGATATCTCTAAATGGCCTTTGGTAGAAGAAAGAAAACACTCTGCTCCAATCAATACCCAGATAGTCCGTAATGTAAAGATTAGAATCAGAATATTTAAAAATTTAATACTTTGCCACTCCATATAGCACTTTGGAAGTCAATATCTTTGGAAACATGGTCCATTTCCCTTCTTTGAAAGCATTATATATTTAAAGTTTTTAAATTATTTATCTAGTCCATGTGATTAAAAATGAACAAAGTTAGTCCATCCATTATCTTCTGTGGTTGCTGTCTAGATATTAGTATTTGTTTTTTTCTCCCTCTTAAATACTTGATTTTTTTTCTTCTTATCCTGTAAAGAGCTCAATAGATACATTAAGAGAGCAAAAGGAAACCTCATCTACTAACATCACGGGCTGCTGCTGCATAAATAATGGGTAAAGGTGGCTGTGCATGAACAATATACTTAAATATTTTTACTCAACTGTGTTACTGCTGATAGTTTCACCAGATAGTTTAAAATCTGCTGAAACTATCGGCAGATAGTTTAAAATGACCTGATAGTTTAAAATATAGTAAAATGGCAAGAAAGCATATCATGTGTTTCTTTTCCTGGCCAATTGTAAGTAGTGTGTTTTTCTATTTGTCTTTTTAAAAATTTACTCTCAAAGCTACTCCAAAATCAACACTTGCCGAATAAAAACATTATTAATTGAGTTGTTTTAGTCCTTCTTCTACAAGCATTGTCACGATGAAAGGGAAAACTCATATTTCTATAAAGTGAAGAAATATTTTAAAGTAGCAAATTTAATATAATGTATCATATCAGTATAATTTTATGGTTATTAATGTCTTTATTTTTACATATTTTCTTTCAATTTTACTGAGATCAGAATTGTTGATTTTGTTTTTGTAAATGTGCTACCTAGCTTGGATTATATAATGTGACTTTTATTATTTCTTATGAGGGTACCTGATTTTAAGAAAGAAATGTCTGTTTTACTATCTTAGCATATCTTTTCATTAACTCTACCTTAGAGACCTTTTTTAGTTCCTATTTTATATTTAAAATATCAGAAGAATAGAATGCTGCAAAACTATATATAAAACAAAATATAAAAATGTCAAAGAAATACCCAAATATTTAAAGATAAGAAATAAAAAATTAGACAGGGACACTATTTTCTTTCTGTTTTATGCTGAAAGAAATCTCATAAAATGTTCCCTAGGAATCTCCTCATATTCAATGGCAATACAATTATGCCACTTAGCTTTCAGGAAGATAGATTATTATAGCTTCCATTATAGCTTGTCCACAATGTGTAACACATCTTTTTTTGTTGTTTGTTTTAATGGACTAAGTATCCCCAATATTAACAAGTGTTCTACTTTATCCGAAGCAAGATAAGAGATTGGGAAGAGAATCTGATCTCAGATTTTTGGTGCTTCCATTGGTTATTAACAGAATACTTAAGAGTGACAGGAAGTTAAATGTTTTACCTCTTTGGAGCATTGTGCTCAAATATGCATGTTGTATGGATATTTTTGGCACAATAGAGGCTATGAAAATCCTGGTTATGCCAGGCCAACAGGGAGAATCTTCAGAGGATTTTACTATTTCCTTCATCCTAACTCTCATTCAAGTGAAATAAACAGTTGATCTTCATCTGTTTTTCTTGAGATCAGATTTCGACTGAGAATACAGAATAAATTGGGGTGCTTCCAAAATTCTCATATAGTGATTTATAAAAAGATGGAATGCATAGTGAAAATAGGAATTTATATTCTGTAATCTTGCTAGTTCCCAAGTTCCATAATGCCCAAACATTCTCTTGCTTTTCTGTAATGAGTTTGTTCTACTGGTCTGACTACTGAGATAGCAGATAATGTTCAGAATGGGTATTTTTGAACACAATAACAAGTATTAGAAATAAGTGACTGAATTTATAGTGACTTGATATCGTTATGGGAGTGGTGGGAAGGGAAGAATGTGGTCCCTTTAAATGATAGGGAATGGGAGAGGGAGGCGTGGCCCCCTGGCTAGGGCTCCACCCCCACATACCTCCGCAAGGGCAGGCATTTTCTGCCCAAATGTTGCATTACCCAAGACCACCCTGGCCTACCACACCCCCATCCCGTGCGTATAAAAACGTGAAAACCAGCAGGCAGACACAGGTGGCTGGACATTGAACATACCAGTGGAGGAACACAGAGGCGGCTGAATGTGGAGAGAAACGCACCAACAGGTACCCCGCACCCCGCACGTCAGCAGGCCACCGACCAGACCAGCAGAATGACATGCAGTCTGGCTGGTACAGTTGGAGGAGAGCACAGGCCGCTGAATGGCCTAACTCCAGGGGAAAACCATCTTCCTTCTGGCTCCCCCATCTGCTGAGAGCTACTTCCACTCAATAAAACCTTGGCCCACGTGTGATCCAATTCTTCCAGTACACTAAGGCAAGAACCTCAGGATACAGAAAACCCTCTGTCCTTGTGACAAAGCAAAGGGTCTAATTGAGCTGGTTAGTACAAGCCGCCTACAGACAGATAAACTAAAAGAGCACCCTGTCACACACGCCGACTGGGGCTTCAGGAGCTATGAACATTCACAGCTAGACACTGCCATGGAGTCAGAGCCCCATAGCCTGCCCATCTGTATGCTCCCCTAGAGATTTGAACAGTGGGGCACTGAAGAAGCAAGCCACTCCCCGCTTGAAGTGTGCGACAAGGGAACTTTTCCCACTTCATTATGACATTCTTTCTATGCTGAGAACATAAGCACAATTATAGTAAAAATGTTAAATAACATTTAGAAAAAAATAAATATAAACTTGTATTAGAGGTAGGAGAAATATCCTTAGTCAACTTGAATGTCTCACTCTGGTCTTGCTCAATTTTACTTCTTAGATCAGTTTTTCTGGATCTGTTCCAGTATGTCTCACACTATTTTTATCCAGTCTGGAGTACACTGGAGTGCTGCATCTTTGTATTTGGACCATAATTACTCTTGGTTAAATGCCCTTATTCAGGGAAGACTTAGCATCCAGTATCCATATCTATTTTAGCATCAGTACAACTCAGAAATCCCCAGGATCTGACAGCCTTTACCTGCAAATAAGATCACAATATTAATATTCACACTTTGATAGCTTCTTGCCTTCACAATTCACTGTAGATTCTCTGTCATCTTTCAAAATCTTGAGAGAAATTTTTTCATGTCATTAAAAATAATGACTAGCATTTATTAACTTATATGCCTGTCATGTTATGTACATTTTCAAAATTAATGTTTTTAACAAGTTTAAAAAGTAGGCAGTGTAATTATCCTCTGTCTAGAAATAAGAAAGCACAAGCAAAGACAATTTAAGCAATAGTTTAAGTTTATAAAAATTCTAATAAATGAGATGTTAGAATTTGAATCTAGTTCTTTATAAACTAAAGCTTGTGATCTTAAATTCTTAATATACTATTTCCTGGAAATGTTTCATATTTCCTTACAAATAGCCCTTTCATGTTTCTCTTTGGTGTTCTTTTTTAATGTCTGTTTTGAAGAATCACTTGAGGTTAGATGGTAAGCCACCTTGCTACATTGTATCGGGGCCCTTACTGAGAAGCCTGTCTTTCTCACCATCTTGTTGCCATAGAGCTCCAAGACTCTTGTGTTGCCCTGAAGTACTAGATCCCCTTAGTTCTTCTGTTAAGAAAAAAAACTAAAAGTAAAACAACATGTATCTGCAAACATTCACTCAGTTTATTGTTTGACCTTTTGTTCTCTTTTATTGAGGACGTATATATCAGTTTCTACCATCATCTCTCAACTAGCTTTCTCCTCTGTTTTTCTCCCCATTAACAAGTTAAATAAAATTTTGGCATGTGTTTAATGATTAGGGTTTAAAAAAATTGATCATTATACTTTGGGAACCCAACTTTTTAAAAATAATGCCTTGATCCTCACAGAAATGGTTTTACTACACGTATGGGTCCAATTTGTGGAAAAGATACCACAAACTCACCATTATTTCTATTTCTGGCTTCAGGTGTTAGTGAATTAGAATTCCCTCTATAAACTTTGTTCCCTCATAGCTTTGTAAATAAATGCTTATTTCTGTCAAACTTACATGTTCAGAAACTCTAAAATTCAGTTTAGATTCAGCGGGAACTCTTGCTACATTAATCGTATTGAAATTATGCTTCTACCGATTTAGTCCATTTTTAACCTCTTGAAATTAGAGATCTTGCATTATAGAATTTCCTGGACAGAGCACCATACTTGAAATATATTGAGTATTCAACTGATATTTATTGAAGTGAACTGAACAGAAGAAAGTTCTTCCTTTCTGCTTATTCACTTGTTCAAACTCAACTTTGATTTCCAGGTGCTCATCAACAATTATCTCCCAGAGGTGTTACTATCTCTTCTAAAACTGCAAAGTTCTGGCCGGGCGCGGTGGCTCAAGCCTGTAATCCCAGCACTTTGGGAGGCCAAGGCGGGCGGATCACAAGGTCAGGACATCGAGACCATCCTGGCTAACACGGTGAAACCCCGTCTCTACTATAAAAATACAAAAAACTAGCCGGGCGAGGTGGCGGGCGCCTGTAGTCCC
>NW_012117777.1:768564-1031574 GCF_000951035.1 Colobus angolensis palliatus
AAATACAAAAAAACTAGCCGGGCGAGGTGGCGGGCGCCTGTAGTCCCAGCTACTCGGGAGGCTGAGGCAGGAGAATGGTGTGAACCTGGGAGGCGGAGCTTGCAGTGAGCTGAGATCTGGCCACTGCACTCCAGCTTGGGCGACAGAGCGAGACTCCGTCTCAAAAAAAAAAAACAAAAAACAAACAAAAAAAAACTGCAAAGTTCTTACTACTTATAACTTACAACTAAACTCTCCGGTTCTTTGTTTAATTCTGTAACTTTCTTCTTGCTTTCTATGATAATTCAAGTATCGTCTGCCAGCATATACTGTGTTCCTGTGATCTGCTTTTGTTTCTGCTCTCATCACTGGAGGGCTATTTTACCAATTGAAGACTTTTTTTCGAAGGAGTACTAAAATAAAATAATTTTCAAAAAGTAAAAACATGACATACATAACAATATAGAATTAACATATCAATGTTTTAATTTAACTATAATGTAAGAATAAGATGTTAAACCTGGTCCAAAAAATAATGTGAGGAATTTAGATTTTTATAGTTTGCCCACCATAAAAATGCAAAAATAAATTTGCTAACAGATGTATAACTGATTAGTGATTAATGTGGATAGAAAATGGTAAACTTTGGTTTACTTTTCCTCCTGACCAGAAATCATTTTCATTACTATTGTTAAAGAATCATTTGCAATGTTCGTAGACAGATTATTTGTGAAGTTCTTAGACAAGAATTGGATGTATTTCTACCAGTTTTCTATATATTAATTTCTAATATTAAAGAATTATAAAATATCCTAATAAATAGTAAATTTACAGTCAAAAGAGCATACCCTAAAAAATCAGATAATCCCTTCAAAGGATGGGCCATTCCCAACACTATCTTAAAATTACTCCCAGTTATCTCTTTGCCTATTTCCAAGTTTTAGATAAATTTTCATAACAAATTTAATTGCTCGAGTGGAATATGGCTGAAAATGGATCCACTATTGTGTAAACCACGAGTTAACTTAGATAATATTTTCCCACTATTCAGGATAGCAGGGTACCTTTCTCTCTCTGATCAAGCTTTGTAAGCAGATGATTAAGATGGGAAACATCAAGGTTAAATTTTGAGTCCTTTGTCATTACATTTTTTTTTTTATTTTTTATTTTTTAAATAGTCTCTCAAGAACTACAAGAAGCCAACTTTGGGGAAAGTGAAACTTTTAATGACCCTCCATATCACAACAAGTGAAGAAAAATATTCAGAATAAAGTACAGCACATTGAGATCTTGAAGGTAGATAACTCTTTTGATTAGAACATATGCTGAACCAAAGAACAGGTCATTTATTAAATTTAATTCAAACTGGCTAGCCAGGATTTTCATGCATGTTTTTATCAGTAGAAATATTCGACTCTTGTTTCTTGGTAACATATAGGGGCTTGAAAATACTTGTTGAATGCATTAGATGTTATTAAGAACCAAATAATTGTGAGGGAAAACCATTTCTTATTTTAAATGAAAATTGTCTCAAATACATCTTGTTTTGGGCAGAAGTATGTTTAAATATCATGTCAATTGAAATGCCTAGAATTACATTGGCTTTTCTGTTCTTAATTCCCTTCCTTTTACATTGGTTGGCACCACATTATAATATAATAACTATGGGATTTTATTTAATGTTATCAAAAATTCTAAGCTCTTAACAATAATAAAAACAACCTTAAAATTATGGACTTGCATAAATATTTACCTAGCAATTCAGAGTACTTACCATGTGTGAATATTAAAAAGTTAAAATTTTTTCAGTCCCCTTTATTGATGTCTGCTATCCACATACCAGTGTTTGGATGGGTCTCTACTCATAAAAACTATCATGGTTTTAGTCTGAGATGTGTATTAAGTGTCTTTTCTTCAAATTGTCTTTTGAGTCATAGAGGGAGGAACTGGGAAACTTAGATATTATCCATTACAAGTAACCCATCCAATTTATTTTCTCTCCAGTAGCATACACACTATGGGGTCATTCTATTTAGGCAGTGACACACAATTTTTTTTCTCTCAAATCTCCTGAAGGAGCCTGCCACCCTAACAGAGTCTGCTGTATAATTTTATCAACAAAGAAAGGTTGTGTATGACAGGATTTTAGTATTTCCAGGTGGCTGAGAAAGAGAATAAGATAGCAACAGCTCCTCCTTTTCAGTCAATAGCTGGGAGGATAACAGGAACTGGCAGGTGGAAAAATGATGAAGAATTCAAATAGGTAATGCAGCTCTGGACTGGACCATGGAGGAGCAAACAAGAGGACAGATTATGGGCCAGTGTGTTTTGCTCTCAGATATTCCAATTCAGTAAGCTCAACATCTTTGTAAAAATCATTGCCTATAATCCATAAATATTTTAAGATATATTCTCTTTTTTTGAAATAATTTACCATATTTTCTCAGCAGCATTTTTTTCCTTATACTTGGGACATGGATTTTCATTTGTGTGCCTTGTGTTCCAGAGTTAGCCAAACAAAAAGAGAATAGGGAAGAATTTAACACCAGTCTTTTAAATATTTTGATACCTTTAAAATACTTGTAATATGCAGCCCTGAAAACGAACGAGTTCATGTCCTTTGCAGGAACATGGATGAAGCTGGAAGCCATCATTCTCAGCAAACTAACACGGGAACAGAAAACCAAACACCACATGTTCTCACTCATAAGTGGGAGTTGATGGGTGAGAACACATGAACACAGGGAGGGAAGCATCACACACAGGGCCTGTCGGGGGGTGGGGAGCAAGGAGAGGGGGAGCATTAGGACAAATACCTAATGCATATGGGGCTTAAAAGTTCGACAACAGGTGAATAGGTGCAGCAAACCACCATGGCACAGGTATATCTATGTAGCAAACCTGCACATCTCAGAACTTAAAGTAAAAAAAGACTTGTCATAGAAGATTCTGAACAGAAAGCATAGAAGAAATTATTTTCTCACATACACATAAACCCCTGGTCCTCCCATCCTCTGCTGCATTGTGTCTTTCATGATGACTTGAAAAATAAGCTTTCATGGAATGTTTGATGTGAAAGATTTATTATATCTATAATTTAAGCTTTGGCAAGTGACTAAGAACCAGGAACATACATTAATAGTAAAAACTAATAAAACAATATTAAGCTGAAAGTTTGATACACATCCA
This sequence comes from Colobus angolensis palliatus, assembly GCF_000951035.1. NCBI lineage: Eukaryota > Metazoa > Chordata > Mammalia > Primates > Cercopithecidae > Colobus > Colobus angolensis. Next base: position 771,733 of record NW_012117777.1, read on the forward strand.
GTAATTCTTCACCCACAGTTTAAGTGTGAAGAGCGTAGCACACTGGAGGCAATTACATTTTCAGAATGAAAGGAATTATAATTCCTGATTCTTGTGCTCATTCACTTCAAGTCTTGCTCAATTGCAAAATATAACTAGAGATTTAATAACTACTGTTACCCTGAGAGAATGCATTAGGAATAAATTTAGATAAAAAAAAAATCTACATCCTCTACATAACTGGCAGATGCTTCTCTTGCTTAGGAACGGACTGACAGAGAGCTTACTCACCTTGCTGTACTCCACAGGCACTTGCACATTTGCAGCACAGCTCTTTCAGCCATGATCTAAAATAGGTCTTTTCTAGACCTTTTTTTTTTGAACAGGCTGTTACTGAGTTAACTGGGTGTCAGGGATTTGATAAATGCTTGTGTAGAAAACCTAGTAACAAGTGAGTGAGACATGAAACAGAACCTGATTTCAGAGGATGGAAATGAAAAATACTAGATTTAATTTGAAAATCTATGGATTTCCCAAATTTCAGAATGAAGAGATGAAACAAAAGACATTTTCTGAGTTCACTGTAAGTCTTTTTCACAGCACTATTTATATTAGTAAAATTATGTAAACAGTATTCAATTTAATTCTAAGGCCAAATTATTATTTTTTTGTGTAGATCAAATTTAATTGCTATCCAGGCTTAGACCTAAGCTGAACTCTACTCAGTGCAAACGTTTGAAAATCCACCCTTCTCATCATACTCCTGAGAATCTGGTCATATGTTATATTCCTGCCTTATGGACATAGATCCACAGTGTAAACTTTGGTAGTGCAACCTCTTATTCTGTTACCTGTTGATGTACTGTAATTTATTCTAAAACTATTTTGTATTACTAGACATTGTTTACAATGGCAAATGTAAAAAAGAAATACTAAAGAAACCATTTCAAGCCTTACTTGACCTCTTTGCATTGTTTATCATGCCTTCTTCCTCAAAAGTCTCCTGGCTTCTGCAGCAGCGTTTTCTACTGACTCTACCTCATCCAGTTGATTGCTTCTTTTCAGTCACACTCAATGTGTCCTTTGACTCTACTTCTACTTTACTCATTTTGTAAAATTATTTATTTTTGGAATATATATATATATATATATATATATAAAACAAAATTTAAAGGGTGAAAGAATAAATTGGTAAAATAAATCTCCATTCTCTGTCTTGTAATAATCTAATCTGTCTTGACAGAGCAACCATGATTAACATTTCTTGCTATTCATTGCAGAGAAGTTTTATAAATTTAAAATTGTCTATATTTAATTTTTTTCCTACTAATTGTAGTATATTGTGTGTGCCATTTTTTTCTTAAGATATATATTTGGGATATTATTGCCTACCAGTTCCAATGTAACTATCTCATCCTTTGTAATTACCTCACAGCATAATTATTTATTAAATTTCCTATGGATTTATATTTAGATTGCTTTTATTTTTACCTACATGAGTGCTTCATTAGATATATTTTTTAAAGTTCAATATGTGCTTCTTCCATTATATTCATAGAGTGAACTTTAAGAAATAGAATTTCTGAACCTAAGAATATACACATGTTTAATTTCAATAGATAAAAATATTCTAAATTGCCCCCATAAATGCTATATCCACTCCCATCTATAATAAACGAATCTACTATATTTACTGTTACATCTCTGTTTTTTAAATAATATTGATAAACTTGTTCTATTTCTATTTTCTTCTTCTTCCACTTCTACCATATTATACTGTCTTACATTGATGTTTATGTCTTCAAATATACTTATACTTCTGTTACTTGATTAACCTATTTTAAATTTTAACTTCATCCTTTGTATTAAAGTATAAAGAAATTAATATAAATACACTTTTCTTCCCCTTCTAACATTAATTAATCCTGTCATTTCAGCACAGGATTCAAAGTATTTCCTTTCTGTTTAGTAACTGAAAACATTGGTAAATTATTTTTTGAAGCTAGTTTAATTTCAAAAAGAGGGGGGTCAACTGTTCCTGGCTTATTGCTTCAAGTCTTCAATTCAGGCACTTCTAGATATATAATAGATGTAGGCAGTACCATCAGGCACCAGATTTTCTTTTTTTCTGGGCTTAACTCTCCTTTTTGATAACTTCATTTTCTGGTTGCTTCTTCCTGTGTAGTGGCAAGATTTTTAGTCTTGTATTTTAGTGGTATAATAATTATGTCGCTCAATATCCATTTTCTCTTTACCGCCAAAAAAAAGAAACAAAAAATCAAATTTGAACCTCATTGTACCAGTCTAATCCTGTCTTGACATCTGCATCTCTGAGAACTTGAACATGTAAATCTTCTAGTTCCCAACCTAAATAGCAAAAGTCTGACAGCCTATACTCTAGGAAAGGTGCCTCATTTCATCTTTCAGCCACCCTTGCCTTCACACTCAGCACTGTCTTGTGTCTCTAAGTGTGTATCTGCCTGGTTCAGCTATTCAAAAAGTAAAATTTCCAGTTGTCTACAATAATGAAAAAAGGAAAATAGCTTCACCATGTGAGCCAGGAGAGGACCAAGAATCTAAAAGTATATAATTTAGAGATTCTACTGATTTCTCTATCCTACACACTGCCTTATATACTGAGATTCAGCTTATATCTAAAGCTCTTCTCCTTCCCCATTCAACCACCTCCTCTTAACTTATAAACAAACATGTGTGCACATGCACACATACACAGAGGAAGTTAGGTTTCAGCTTATTCTACAGGTTGTATTCATTCTACTGAATCTATTGCCACCAATTCACCCACTTTCTCTCCCTGAAAATTTTATTTATTTCAATTATTTTTCAGTCATTTACTGTATTAATTTACTGTATTAGTCCATTTTCACACTGCTAATGAAGACATACCTGAGACTCAGTTATTTATAAAAGAAAGAGGTTTTAATGGACTCAAAGTTCCACATGGCTGGGGAGGCCTCACAATTATGATGGAAGGTGAAAGGCACATCTCACATGGTAGCAGATAAGGGAGCTTGTGTAGGGAAACTCCTCCTTATAAAATCATCAGATCTCTTGAGACTTATTAACTATCAGGAGAACAGCACAGCAAAGACCTGTCCCCATGATTCAATTACCTCCCACCAGATCCCTCCCACAACACATGGGAATTCAAGATGAGATTTGGATGGGGACACAGCAAAACCATATCATCCACTCGATCTTAACTTCAACAAACGTTTACTGATCATTCACTATTAATCAATATTTGAGCTCATTTTTATGGATACATAAGCAAAAATAAAGCCAACCTATTTTTCTTATTGAATTTATCATAGATAAGTAGACACATGGTTCCTGAATAAAGGCAAAATTAAAATGGCTGATGTGTTGTACAAGTTGTGGATGAGGCAATCAATGGTATTTTAAGATTATATAAAATAAAATTTGACTTAAGGGGTCAAAGAAGTAGTGAATAATTTGTTATTTGAAGCAGTAATCTACTGATGGCAGTCCCACAGAGGAGGTGCAAAGGGAGGAGGAAAGGTAGAGTCAGAAGTGGAACACGATTTAGAGAGGATACAGTGTTTATATGATGAGTGGTAATGAAGGTACTCAGACCATCCTCAAATCCTTCTGCATGGAAGGGCTTCATTGAAAAGTCAGGGACCTACAACTGCCCCTTTCATTTCAGTAATGTCTGTCCTCAAACTTCATGAATAATTCTATTTATGAACATGGACTTAAAGAGATCCTTGTCATCTTTAAATAAGCAAAATATTATCTATCATAGAGTCTATTGGTTACAAAGTTCAGAAACAATGCTGCTGAATTAAAGCTTCCAGGAGTAGGATTTACTTCTAACAAAAAAACAAATGACAATAATGCCGAAAATAAGCAAACAAAAGTACCTTGCCATTGACTGAAAGACTTTTAAAATGAATCTGCCTTAGAGTAATAATTAATTTCATTGATAGACAAAAATACCAGGGTATACAATCTTTTCATGGAAGATTGTAATTGTGAAAGAGGAAATGTTAATTCAACAGATGAAAGTTGAGCCACATAAGTCCAAAGGTTACTGACTTCTTTGAATCTATGAATCTATCCTCTATTGACATCCTACTTCAATTTGTGACCACTGAAAAATCAGTCTTTTTCTGCTAGCATTCAGGGTAATTATCTTGCCTAAGGCTTAAGATCTGAATGAACTAGTTGTTACCCTTTTGCTTTCCTTAATGCAAAATATGGTTTTGATTTATAAATGCATTCAGAGGCACAGCAATGGGTACCAAAATTATTATTTTTAAATGAAATAAAATAGAGTTGACAGCTAAAGAACTTTCACAGCAGTTATTATTATGTGTTATTATTAGCAGCAGCATGTGGTGACATTTTAGACTCTAAATCCACAGAAATGTATCCTAGATCATGGAAATTCCAGATGCTAGGGGAAGAAAATAGAAATGCTGCTGTCTGGCTTAATATGAGAGAATTTTTTTTTTAATGAAATGAGAAGTCTGATCATTTTTGACTGGATAGTAGGGATTGATTCATCCCTATCCCTAGAAGTTATATGTTTAATACGAAGACTTTCCTACGAACGTAGATATCTGCCACTGAAAATACTGCTCAGAATATGCTGAGGAATATATTTGAGTCTTTAAGCTGTGTGAAACCTGTCACATTGTTAGCGACTTAATAGCAGAATATCTCATGGAATTAGTCAGTGTGAGTCCTCTGTAATATAGCTGACTGGAATGCAAACCTAGTGTATTGTGTCCTTAGCCCGAACCAGAAAAGGCTCCACAGTAGATGTAAATAAATGTCTAGACTTTCTTGAAGAGTAGTTCTGTTCTTGGTACTCAAATTTTCTTTAGCAGACATTGGACATTGACATTCTATATGTGCAATCAGGCAGCATAATGTAGTCATTAGAAATATGGAATCAGATTCAAATGGAGCTGCATTTGAAAACACATAGTTCTGTGACTAAGGCATTTCCTTAACACTGTCACTCACCCAGAACACTTCAATATATAATTTATTTATTTTTAGTAAAGAAATGTTAATCTATCAGTGATATTCAGGATAGGTTAGGAAATCCTTTACAGAAATGTGAATAAAACAAATTAACATTATGAGATGAGAATTTCAAGCTTGGCTATAAGGAAATTTCCCCAGCTACTTATTAGGATCTCTACATTTTGTCACAAAGTGAAAGCTTTAATGTATGCAATTGAGGGTAGGATAGTGGCTGGATGATGCACTCAGGAGACTAGGATCATTGTCACATCTTTCAGCTATTCTTAGCATGAAGTTGTGCCTCCCACTCCCCAATGGTCACAGATACCTGTTCCACCTTTATGATCAGATGCCAGGCAGAACAAAATGGAATGACAAAGGAAAACAGCACATGCCGCATCTGACATGCATTTAAATCCTAAACAACAATTTTCCTTTACTCCTCATTGGCCAGAATCATATCAGTCACCACTATCTAACAGGAGGTGGGGAAACAAAGTTTTAGTGTTTAATATACAGTGCTACCCCAACAAATTCAGGTATTGTTGTTGATATAAATGATATGAAAGAAGAAATAAATGGATATTAGATATTGATATGGTTTGGCTGTGTCCCTACCCAAATCTCATCCTAAACTGTATATAGTTCCCATAATCTCCACATGTCATGGGAGGGACATGGTGGGAGATTATTGAATCGTGGAAGTGGTTACCTCCATGCTGTTCTCTTGACAGTGAGTTCTCATGAGATCTGATTATTTTATAAGGGGCATTTCTCCCCCTTTGCTCTGCATTTCTCCTTGCTGCTGCCATGTCAAGAAGGACATATTTGCTTCTCCTTTTGCTGTGATTGTAAGTTTCCTGAGGCCTTCCCAGGATGCTGAATTGTGATTCAATTAAACCTTTTTCCTTTATAAATTACCCAGTCTCAGGTATATCTTTATTAGCAGCATGAGAACAGACTAATACCGTATACTAGTAGTGGGTACTGGAGTGGGGTGCTGATGTAAAGATAGCTGAAAATGTGGAAGCAATTTTGGAACTGGGCAATAGGCAGAGGTTGAAACCATTCGGAGAACACAGAAGACGACAGGAAGATGTGGGAGAGTTTGAAACTCCCTAGAGACTTAATGAATGGCTTTGGCCAAAATACTGATAGTGATAAAGACAATAAAGTTCAGACTGAGGTGGCTCAGATGGAGATGGGGAGCTTGTTGGGAAGTGGAGTAAAGGTCACACCTGCTATGCAAAGAGGCTGGTAGTATTTTTCCCCTGTCCTAGAGATGTGTGGAACTTCCAACTTAAGAAAGATGATTTAGGGTATCTGGTGGAAGAAATTTCTAAGCAGCAAAGCATTCAAGAGGTGACAGAGCATAAAAGTTTGGAAAATGTGCAACCTGACAATCTATAGAAAAGAAAAAACAATTTATTGGGGAGAAATTCAGGCCTGCTGCAGAAACGTGCATAAGTAACCAGCAGCCAAATATTAATAGCCAAGAGAATGAGGAAAATGACTCCAGAGCATGTCAGAGACCTTCACGGCAGCTCCTCCCATCACAGACTGTGAGTCTTAGGTGGAAAAAACAGTTTTGTGGGCCAGGTCCAGTGTCCCTCTGCTTTGTGTAGCTGAGGGACTTGGTGTTCTGTGTCCCAGTCACTCCGTCCATGGATAAAAGGGGCCAAGGTACATTTCAGGCTGTGGCTTCAGAGGATACACGTCCCAAGTCTTGGCAGCTTTCACGTGTTGTTGGTCCTGTAGGTGTGCAGAATGCAAGAACTGGGTTTTGGGAACCTCCACCTAGATTTCAGAGGATGTATGGAAACACTTGGATATCCAGGCAGAGGTGTGCTGCAAATGAAGAGTCCTTGTGGAGAATCTCCTCTACTGCAGTGCAGAAGGAAATTGTGGAGTTGGAGCCTCCACACAGAGTCCCCACTGGGGAACTGCATAGTGGAGCTGTGAGAAGGGGGTCACTGTTCTCCAGACCCCAGAATGGTAGATCCACTACCAGCTTGTACCGTGTACCTGAAAAAGCCACAGACACTCAATGCCAGCCATGAAAGCAGCCAGGAGGGGGGGCTGTACCCTGCAAAGCTGCAGGGACAGAGCTGCCTAAGGCCATGGGAGCCAACCTCTTGCATCAGTGTGACCTCAATGTGAGACACAAAGTCAAAGGTGATCATTTTAGAACTTTAAAGTTTAATGACTTCCCTATTGGATTTCGGACTTGCATGGGGTCTGTAGCCCCTTTGTTTTGGCCAATTTCTCCCATTTTTGATGGGTGTATTTACCCAATGACTGTACTTCCATTGTATCTAGGTAGTAACTAACTTGATTTTGATTTTATAGGCTCATAGGTAGAAGGGACTTTCCTTGTCCCAGATAAGACTTTGCACTTAGACTTTTGAGTTCATGGTGAATGAGTTAAGATTTCGGAGGACTGTTGGAAGGGCATGATTGTGTTTTGAATTGTAAGGACATGAGATTTGGATGGGGCCAGGGGCAGAAAAATATGGTTTGGCTGTGTTCCTTCCCAAATCTCATCTTGAACTGTAGTTCCCATAATCTCCACAAGTCATGGAGGGACCTGGTGGGAGGTAATTGAATCATGGACGTGGTTACTTCCATGCTGTTGTCATGATAGTCAGTGAGTTTTCACAAAATCTCATGGTTTTATGAGATTTCTTCCTCCTTTTTTCTGCACTTCTCCTTGCTGCCACCATGTGAAGAACTTGTTTGTTTCCCCTTCCACCATGATTGTAAGTTTCCTGAGGCCTCCCTGGCCATGTGGAACTGTGGGTCAATTAAAATTCCTTTCTTTATAAATTACCCAGTCTTGGGTATGTCTTTATTAGCAGTGTGAGAACAGATTAATACAGATATTTAGTATTATCAGACAAAGTAAAGAAAAACAAGTTTGGTGCTAAACTGCCTACTCCACACACATTATCATGTTTAATCCTCAAAATAAAACAAAATAAACCTCTAGAAGTCATAAATTATAAGGCTATTTTCAGACGTGGGCCTGATATTTTGTACATTCCTAACACTGAAAGTAGAGCAAACATTTGTCTGGCTCCAAGGCCTATGACCTTTACCCTGCCCTACATTGTCTTCCTTGAAATGCTGTCTCGGATCTGATAGTAGATCATTAAATAGCTGCAATTAATCCTCATCATTTCTATCTTCTTAGAAATGGTAGATAAATGGTTCCCTGTAGTTCTGCTGCTGAAGTTAAATATAGCTTTGGGTAACCATCAAAGGTGATTATTTCATGGGACAGGATTATTCAGTGCCCAGAGCAGTAAGCTCAAATGTAGGAAACCTAGGATCTTAAACTGTATCCATCTCTGCCAGTTAGCTTCTCTGGTCCTGAACTGTCCTAACTTGTGAAGCAGAAAAGGTAGCCTGACCGTTCTATCTGACACTGTTTTTGTAAGGAAAGATGGGAAAATATTATTGGGAAGTGCAAGTGCTTGCTGTACAAATATGAGAAATTATTATTATCGATCTTGTAGCCCATTGTGGCAGTCTACTTGATACTCTATCAGACGCCTAATTGAGCAGTTTCAGCACAAGCATCTAAGCTGACAGCAGCTGAAGACTGATTCTCCTCTTTGACAAAATGCAGAATCTAGATGAATACATTCTGTCATCTCGGGTACATGCCCATGAGGATGGGTTATCAGCACTTTTCATAAATAAATGTAAAATCAGTCTAAAAAATGATATGAGGTAATAACTCTTCACAGACCTTACTAGTTCATGATTATTTGTGTAACTGCTGTTGGTGACTTTTTTGTTTTTTCTTTATGTTTCACCAAAAAGAAAAAAAAGATTGTTTAATTTATTAAGTTAACAATTACTTACCTATTTAGTGGTTCCTATGTCTCACACATTGTGCTAGTGACTGAGAATGCACCAAGGAACAAGAAATGTGGTTCTTACCTTCATGGATTTTCTGATCTATCATCAAAAAAACTTAAACAGTTAATTAAACATGTCATGTTTCATTAGGTTACTGAGTATGTCACAAATCAGTAAAAAATGATGTAAGGAGGCAGGAGAAATAGAAGCACGATGGAAACTTTCTATAAGCAGTGCTCACACAAGCACATGACTTTTCACAACCATGAGCAATATGGTCTTAAAATTCTTGTTTGTAAATCCATGAAATCAACTTAAATATATGTAATTATACCCCCAAATTCAGAAAAAGCATGGGTGAAAATTTTTAACTTACCACTTTGGAACCTTAATGATTTTATAAAAACAATACTGTATAAATTTAAAAAAAACTATTAAAATACAATAATTTCTGTGTAATGTATATCTTTAGTTGTTAATATAAACCAGGACTTAGTAGAATCTGCACATCTAAAGATATGAGAAGGAATGAATACATGGATGGCAAGCAACTTGCAATGGGCCTGGTCCCTAACTTACACTTATGGTCCCACATACAATTTTTTAACTTTACATTCGTGGGAACACAATATACATTCAGTAGATTTCTCACCTTCCCATTGGGTTACATCCTAATAAACTTGTTGAAAGTGCATGCTTGCCTTAGAATATTTTTAATTTAGATGGGTTTATCATGTATAACTACATGGGAAGCTGAGGGGTCTCTCTCTCTCTCTCTCTCTCTCTCTATATATATATATATATATATATATTTCATATATATATCGCTCACATATATCTCATATATAATTCACACACATATATACAAACATATATGTAGTATATTTGTATATCTTTTATATGTATTATATGCATTGTACATAATATATATTATATATATATCTCAATCTCAGGTGATATATGGACAGAGTTGAAAATAAAGTCACGGCATTAGAGAGAAACAAGGGTCTTCTAGCCTTCTTGTGGTCAATTTCCTTTTTTAAAAAAATTATACTTTAAGTTCTGGCATACACGTGCAGAACATGTAGGTCTGTTACATAGGTATACACGTGCCATGGTGGTTTGCTGCACCTATCAACCCATCATCGACATTAGGTATTTCTCCTAAAGCTATCCCTCTCCCAGCCCCTCATCCCCCAACAGGCCCCGGTGTGTGTTGCCCCCCATCCCCTTGTCCATGTGTTCCCATTGTTCAACTTCCACCTATCAGTGAGAACGTGCGGTGTTTGGTTTACTGTTCTCATGTTGGTTTCCAGCTTCATCCATGTCCTTGCAACAGACATGAACTCATCCATTTTTATGGTTGCATAATATTCCATGGTGTATATATGCCACATTTACCTTATCCAGTCTATCATTGATGGGCAATTGGGTTGGCTCCAAGTCTTTGCTGTTGTGAACAGTGCCACAATAAACATTCGTGTGCATGTGTCTTTATAGTAGAATGATCTATAATCCTTTAGGTATATAGCCAGTAATGGGATTGCTGGGTCAAGTTTTATTTCTAGTTTTAGTTCCTTGAGGAATTGCCACACTGTCTTCCACGATGGTTGAACTAATTTACACTCCCACCAACAATGTAAAAGCATTCCTATTTCTTCACATCCCCTCCAGCATCTGTTTCCTGACTTTTTAATGATCACCATTCTAAACATTGTGAGATGATATCTCACTATGGTTTTGACTTGGATTTATCTAATGAACAGTGATGATGAGCTTTTATTCATACGTTTGTTGGCCAAATAAATGTCCTTTTGAGAAGTGTCTGTTCATATCCTTCGTCCACTTTTTGATGGAGTTGTTTTTTTCTTGGACATTTGAGTTCTTTCTAGATTCTGGATATTAGCCCTTTGTCAGATGGATAGATTGCAAAAATTTTCTCCCATTCTATAAGTTGCCGATACACTCTGATGATCATTTCTTTTTCTTTATTTTTTTTGAGATGGAGTCTTGCTCTGTCACCCAGGCTGGAGTGCAGTGGCACGATCTAGGTTCACTGCAAGCTCTGCCTCCCAGGTTCATGCCATTCTCCTGCCTCAGCCTCCTGAGTAGCTGGGACTATATGCACCTTCTACCATACCTGGCTAATTTTTTGTGTTTTTAGAAGAGACGGGGCTTCACCATGGTAACCAGGATGATCTCTATCTCCTGACCTAGTGATCCGCCCTCCTCGGCCTCCCAAAGTGCTGAGATTACAGGTGTGAGCCACCTCGCCCGGTCATCTGATGATAGTTTATTTTGCTGTGCAGGAGCTCTTTAGTTTAGTTAGATCCCATTTGTCAATTTTGGCTTTTGTTACCATTGCTTTTTGTGTTTTAGTCATGAAGACTTTGCTCATTCCTATGTTCTGGATGGTATTGCCTAGGTTTTCTTCTAGAGTTCTTATGGTTTTAAGTCTCACCTTCAAGTCTTTAATCCATCTTGAGTTAATTTTTATATAAGGTATAAGGAAGGGGTCCAGTTTCAGCTTTCTGCATATGGCTAGCCAGTTTTCCCAACACCATTTATTAAATAGGGAATCCTTTTCCCATTGCTTGTTTTTGTCAGATTTGTCAAAGATCAGATGGTTGTAGATTTGTGGCGTTATTTCTGAGGCATCTGTTCTGTTGCTTTGGTCTATTTATCTGTTTTGGTACCAGTGCCATGCTGTTTTGGTTACTGTAGCCTCGTAGTATAGTTTGAAGTCAAGTGGCATGATGTCTTCAGCTTTGTTCTTTTTGCTTAGGATTGTCTTGGCTCTGTGGGCTCTTTTTTGGTTCCATATGAAATTTAAAGTAGTTTTTTTCCAATTCTGTGAAGAAAGTCAATGGTACCTTGATGGGGATAGCATTTAATCTATAATTTACTTTGGACAGTATGACCATTTTCACGATATTGATTCTTCCTATCCATGAGCATGGAATGTTTTTCCATTTGTTTGTGTCCTCTCTTATTTCCTTTATCAGTGATTTGTAGTTCTCCTTGAAGAGGTCCTTCACATCCCTTGTAGGTTGTATTCCCAGGTATTTTCTTCTCTTAGTAACAATTGTGAATGGGAGTTCATTCATGATTTGGCTCTTTGTTTGTCTGTTATTGGTGTATGGTAATGCTTGTGATTTTTGCAGATTGATTTTGTATCCTGAGATTTTGCTGAATTTGCTTATCAGCTTAAGGAGATTTTGGGCTGAGACGATGGGGTTTTCTAAATATACAATCATGCCATCTGCAAACAGAGAAATTTGACTTCCTCTTTTCCTATTTGAATACCCTTTATTTCTTTCTCTTGCCTGATTTCCCTGGACAGAACTTCCAATACTATGTTGAATAGGAGGGGTGAGAGAGGGCATCCTTGTCTTGTAGTGGTTTTCAAAAGGATTGTTTCCAGTTTTTGCCCATTCAGTGTGATATTGACTGTGGGTTTGTCATAAATAGCTCTTATTGTATTGAAGTATGTTCCATCAATACCTAATTTATTGAGAGTTTTTAGCATGAAGGGACATTGAATTTTGTTGAAGGCCTTTTCTTTTGAGAAAATCATGTGGTTTTTGTCATTGGTTCTGTTTATGTAATGGATTACATTTATTGATCTGCATATGTTAAACCAACCTTGCATCCCAGGGATGAAGCTGACTGGATTGTGGTGCATAAGCTTTTTGATGTGCTGCTCTACTTGCTTTACCATTATGTTATTGAGGATTTTCACATTGATGTTCATCAGGGATACTGGCCTGAAATTTTATTTTTTTATTTGCCCGTGTCAGGTTTGATACCAGGATGATGCTGGCCTCCTAAAATGAGTTAGGGATGATTCCCTCTTTTTCTATTGTCTGGAATAGTTTCAGAAGGAATGGTATCAGCTCCTCTTTGTACCTCTGGTAGAATTTGGCTGTGAATCTATCTTGCCCTGTACTTTTTTTGGTTGGTAGGCTATTAATTACTTCCTTAATTTCAGAACTTGTTATTGGTCTGTTCTCAGATTTCCCTTCTTCCTGGTTTAGCCTTGGGAGAGTGTATTCGCCCAGGAATTTATCCGTTTCTTCTAGATTTCCTAGTTTATTTGCGTAGAGGTGTTTATCATATTCTCTGATGGTAGTTTGTATTCCTGTGGAATCAATGGTGATATCTCCTTTAACATTTTTTATTGCTTCTATTTGATTTTTCTCTCTTTTCTTCATTCTTAGTCTGCTAGCAGTCTATCTATTTTGTTTATCTTTTCAGAAAACCAGTTCCTGGATTCACTGATTTTTTTTTTTTTTTTGGTAGCGCTTTTTGTGTCTCTATCTCCTTCAGTTCTTCTATGATCTTAGGCATTACTGGTCTTCTGCTAGCTTTTGCATTTGGTTGCTCTTGCTTCTCTAGTTCTTTCAATTGTGGTGTTAGGGTGTCGATTTTAGATCTTTCCTGATTTCTTTTGTTGCCATTTAGTGCTATAAATTTCTGTCTATACACTGCTTTAAATGTGTCCCAGAGATTCTAGTATATTGTGTCTTTGTTCTCTTTGATTTTAAAGAACATCTTTATTTCTGCCTTCATTTCATTTTTTACCCAGTAGTCATTCAGGAGCAGGTTGTTCAGTTTCCACGTAGTTATGTGGTTTTACTGAGTTTCTTAATTCTGAGTTCTAATTTTATTGCACTGTGGTCTGAGAGACTGTTTGTTATTATTTCTGTTTTTTTTTTTTTTGCATTTGCTGAGGAGTGTTTTACTTCCAATTATGTGGTCAATTTTATAATAAGTGTGTTGTGGTGCTGAGAAGAATGCATACTCTGTTGATTTGGGGTGGAGAGTTCTGTAGATTTCTCTTAGGTCCACTTGGTCCAGAGTTGAGATCAAGTCTGGATATCCTTGTTAATTTTCTATATCGTTAATCTGTCTAATATTGACAGCGGGGTGTCAAAGTCTCCCACTATTATTGTGTGAGAGGCTAAGTCTCCTTGTAGGTCCCTAAGAACTTGCTGTATGAATCTAAGTGCTCCTGTATTGGGTACATATATATTTAAGATAGTTAGCTCTTCTTGTTGCATTGATCACTTTACCATTATGTAATGCTGTTCTTTGTCTCTTTTGATCTTTATTGGTTTAATGTCTGTTTTATCAGAGACTAGGATTGCAACCCCTGTTTTTTTTTTTTTGCTGTCCATTTACTTGATAAATATTCCTCATCCCTTTATTTTGAGCCTATGTCTGTCTTTGCACATGAGATGAATCTCTTGACTACTGCACACTAATGGGTCTTGACTCTTTATCCAGTTTGCCAGTCTGTGTCTTTCAACTGGGGCATTTAGCCCATTTACATTTAATGTTAGTGTTGTTATGTGTGAATTTGATTCTGTCTTTATGGTGCTAGCTGGTTATTTTCCCTGTTAGTTGATGCAGTTTTTTCATAGTGTAGATGGTCTTTACAATTTGGTATGTCTTTGCACTGACTGGTACCAGTTATTCCTTTCCATGTTTAGTGCTTCCTTTGGGAGCTCTTGTAATGCAGGCCTGGTGATGACAAAATCTCACAGCGTTTGCTTGTCTGTAAAGGATTTTATTTCTCCTTCACTTATGAAGCTTAGTTTGGTTGGATATGAAATTCTGGGTTGAAAATTCTTTTCCTTTTTTTTTTCTTTTGAGTCAGAGTTTCACTCTTGTTGCCCAGGCTTCAGTGCAGTGGCATGGTCTCAGTTCACTGCAACCTCTGCCTCCTGGGTTCAAGTGATTTTCCTGTCTCAGCCTCCCGAGTAGCTGAGATTACAGGTGCCTGCCACTACACCTGGCTAATTTTTGTATTTTTAATAGAGATGTGGTTTCAGCATGTTGGCCAGGCTTGTTTCAAACTCCTGACCTCAGATAATGCACTGCCTTGACTTCCTAGAGTGTTGGGATTACAGGCGTGAGCCACCACCCTGGCCCACATATTCTTTTCTTTAGAATGTTGAATATTGGCCCCCACTCTCTTCTGGCTTGTAGGGTTTCTGCTGAGAGATCCACTGTTAGTCTGATGGGCTTCCCTTTGTGGGTAACCAGACCTTTGTCTCTGACTGCCCTTAACATTTTTTTCTTCATTTTGACCCTGGTGAATCTGAAAATTATCTGCCTTGGGGTTGCTGTTCTCGAGGAGTATCTTTGTGGTGTTCTCTGAATTTCTTGAATTTGAATGTTGGCCTGTTTCGCTAGGTTGGTGAAGTTCTCCTGGATAATATCCTAAAGAGTGTTTTCCAACTTGGTTCCATTCTCCCCATCACTTTCAGGTGCACCAATCAAGCATAGATTTGGTCTTTTCACATTGTCCCATATTTCTTGGAGGCTTTGTTCATTTCTTTTCACTCTTTTTTCTCTTATCTTGTCTTCTCACTTTATTTGAGTTGATATTCAATCTTTGATATTCTTCCTTTCACTTGATTGATTCAGCTATTGATACTTGTGTATGCTTCACGAAGTTCTCATGCTGTGTTTTTCAGCTCCATCAGGTCATTCATGTTGTTCTCTAAACTGGTTATTCTAGTTAGAAATTCCTCTAACCTTTTTTCAAGGTTCTTATCTTCCTTGCATTGTGTTAGAACATGCTCCTTTAGCTCAGAGAAGTTTGTTATTACCCACCTTCTGAAGCCTACTTCTGTCAATTCATCAAACTCATTGTGTGTCCAGTTTAGTTCCCTTGTTGGCAAGGAGTTGTGATCCTTTGGAGGAGAAGAAGCATTCTGGTTTTCCTAATTTTCAGCCTTTTTACACTGGTTTTGCCCCATCTTTGTGGATTTATTTACCTTTGGTCTTTGATGTTGGTGACCTTCAAATGGGATCTCTGAGTGTCTGTCCTTTTGTTGATGTTGATACTATTCCTTTCTGTTTGTTAGTTTTCCTTTCAACAGTCAGGCCCCTCTGCTGCAGGTCTGCTGGAGTTTGCTGGAGGTCCACTCCAGCCCCTGTTTTCCTACGTATCACCAGCAGAGGCTGCAGAATAGCAAAGATTACTGCCTGTTCCTTCCTCTGGAAGGAGGGTCACTCGCCGGATGCCATGCAGAGCTCTCCCCTGTGAGGTGTCTGTCGACCCCTACTGGGTGGTGTCTCTGAGTCAAGATACATGATACACGGGGGTCAGGGACCCACTTGAGGAGGCAGTCTGTACCTTATCAAAGCTCAAATACTGTGCTAGGAGAACTGCTGCTCTCTTCAGAGCTGCCAGGCAGGGACATTTAGATCTCCTGAAGATGAAGATGTGCCTACAACCACCTCTTCCCCCAGGTGCTCTGTCCCAGGGAGATGGGGCTTTTATCTATAAGCCTCTGACTGGGGCTGCTACCTTTTTTTTCAGAGATGCTCTGCCCAGAGAGGAGGAATCTAGAGAGGCAGACTGGCCACAGCATCCTTGCTGAGTTGCAGTGGACTCTGCCCAGTTTGAACTTCCTGGTGGCTTTCTTTATACCGTGAGGGTAAAACCACCTACTCAAGTCTCAGCAGTGACCGATGCCCCTTTTCCCCACCAAGCTCTAGTCCCAGCTTGACCACAGACTGCTGTGCTAGCAGTGAGAATTTCAAGTCAGTGGATTTTAGCTTGCTGGCTTCTGTGAGGAGGGAATCTGCCAAGCCAGACCACTTGGCTTCCTGGCTTCAGCCCCCTTTCCAGGGGAGTGAATGGTTCTGTCTTGCTGGTGTTCCAGGTGCCATTGGGGTATGAGAAAAACAAAAAAATCTCCCGCAGCTGGCTTGGTGTCTGCCCAAATGGCCGTCCAGTTTTGTGCTTAAAGCCCAGGGCCCTGGTGGCGTAGACATCAGAGGGAATCTCCTGGTCTGCCGTTTGTGAAGCCCGTGGGAAAAGTGCAGTATCTCAGCCAGAGTGCACCATTCCTCCCAGTACGGTCTCTCATGGCTTCCCTTGACTGGAGGAGGGAGATCCCCGAACCCCTTGTGCTTACTGGGTGAGATGACACCCCACCCTGCTTTGGCTCACCCTCTGTTGGCTGCACCTGCTATCCAACCAGTCCCAATGAGATGAACCAGGTACCTCAGTTGGAAATGCAGAAATTACCTGCCTTCTGTATCGATCTCTCAAGTTGCTGCATACCAGAGATGTTCCTATTCAGCCATCTTGCCAGTCCCCCATTCGGTCAGTTCCCTTTCAATTGAATACTTGCTTTGCCTGTTAATAATTCAGCTCTGAAGGCAAAACTTCTGAACAATGTCATCAAATGAAAATGACTCTCTTATTTGACAAAAATAACCATTGCTAAACATTTTCAAATCAATTTTTTTATCCAGTTAATAATTCAGTAGTCACATGTGATGTCTGCTGTCAATCCATATATGTATTATGTATGTATCTCTCTATTTTATTCTTAGCACAAAATCAATTCTGGCATGTTACTAAAATATTGAAATTTGAAAACATAGATGTTTGATTTCAATATACCATGCAAAATGTATAAGAAAGCATGACAACACTATTAGAAAGCTTGATGGTGATTCCCAGACTACCCTCAGATATACTGTGGATGGCCTCTGCTCTATGCTCCTATCCATGTTAAGAGTGTAGGTTTCTGACCTCAGTTTTAGAACTGGCTTTTCAAATGGCATTGAAGTCACTGAGACCTTCATGTAGATCCATGATGCTGAACCATGTTATACAATATTCTGAATTAATATCCCAATGAATGAAACAATTTTTAGTCAATTGGTTGTTTATGAAGCTGACCATTACATGAAATGGTGTGAGATAAGATGCAGCCAACTACATCCCAAGCATGAAATCTAGCCTATTACATTTTTTTAAAAAAGTAAAGTTCTATTGGAACATATCTATGCTCATTTTCTTATAGCTGCTTTTGTTCTATAATGGAAGTTTTAGTAGTTGTAACAAAGACCATCTGGCCCCCAAAACTAAAAATATTTACTATCTTTCCTTTCATAGAAAAACTTGCTAACTCATGATATAAAACATATATCTTGGGCCCAGTAAAACTCTTAAGTTGCATTGCTGGCTTTAATCTCTAGTGGATAAATCATGGAAACTGCGAGTCATATAGTTCCATATTTAGATCCAGGACCTGCTGTTTACAATTTGTGAGATCTTTATTAAGTTATTTGACATCTATGAGCTTCTGTTTCCTCCTGTGGAAAATGGGCTATTGAAACTTGTCACAAAGATATTGTGGGGATTATATAAATCATGTAAACACAGTGTTTAGCATATGCAGTAACTTATAGTTTTCCACATTATTATGCAATTGAATGACAATGAATATCTTTAGGGTACTGATAACTTGAGGATGAATAGAGCTTGGGGATGAGGTCAGAATTAGGTGGTTAAGTTGGTCACCAAAAATGAGTATGGATGGAGACAAAACAGAGCTACTGGCCTATTGACATCATGATCAGGCCTCAGCATCTCTGTAAAGGGCTGACCTTGGCTTAGAGGGCTGCTCACCCATACTATGTTAATACGCTATCTTTAGTCGAATTAATCACAAAGCAAAGATCTTATCTCTTTCTATTTCACTATCAAATTAAAGGCAGAGAAATTGGTAATGTATAACATTCTAATACAATGAGGGCTTATATTTTCTTCTCTTTGAAAGATTGAATTGCAGATGCTTACTGTCATTTCAGTGTGTAGAATAGTGGAGGTATGAGGAATATTAAATTTCTTGTTCAGATTCATAATTGATCTGATTCTGTTTGCTATATACACCAATCAGTGGAAAAACAGAGACTTCTTGATGTTGTACGGGTCTCCTACTAAAAATAACAATGGTATCAATTCTTTCTTTCTTGTCCAGTTATAATGTACAAAAGTTGTACAATCTTTACAGTCCCACTGTCTGATTCTGATGACAAAAGTATGTTTTGATAATGATTAACTTCTTTGATTGCTCTTTAGACATCACCATTTGACATTGCAATAAATAGCACAGCAATTCTTAAAAAGCATGACAATGCTCTGTTGGTTGATTCTGTAATAGAAGAACATTGTTTTATATTAATAGTGCCAAAATACATTAACAGTTATACATTAGCTTAGAGTAAATATTACTTTATGTCACCTCTAATGGATATATGTGAAATAAAATTATTATAAATATGGATGCTGGTATTAAAATTTACTATCTTTTCGTTTGTGGGCAGTTTGTGTCTGTTTTCACCATCTTTTATTTTTCTAGACTCAAGGACAACCAGAACATTTTCAGAACCTCACAATAATCATGAGTAGCAGATGCCTAGTGCTGATCAACATGGCCACTGTTGCCTTTGCCATTTATAACTGGAGAGTATGATGAATATGCAGGTCCATTTGCACTGAGCTTTGAATCTGCTTGAGTCTTTACATGATGCAAAGAAGCATCTGTTTGCCTTAGTCACCCAAACACAATCCAAAAATGATAGGTGAAATAATCCAAAAGCTGTTGGATTTTGCTTTTCTAAAATTTACTAGTGTTGCATGTTAAGGATGTTTAATAGTAATTGCTTGTGAGGGAAATTATAAAAGAAAAGCAAAAACACTGACAAAAAATTAATTATGTAAATAATTTGTTCAGTTGATAATGATTTTATTTCCTGTTTCTACATAAGGCAATGGTTTCTTATACAAGGCTTATATGTAGATATTTATTTAACTTCTTAAGGAAATTTTTTGCATCTTTAATTATATAGGCCATAGTGTCTTTGTGATGACTGAAACAAATAGTCCTTAAACTGTTCTTTTCAGAAATAAACATTTTAATCTTCTCTTTCAAATAAATATCCCAGCTCTCTTGTATTCTCTCTTTTTCTGTCTCTCACACACACCTAGAATTTTTTTTGTATATAATATGAAGACATATAGGAATAAGTGGTGATTGTTTTAGTCTGTGTTTCTATAAAAGAATACCTTCAGCTGGGTAATTTATTTGACTCACAGTCTTGTAGGCTGTATACAAAGCATGATGCTGGATCCACTTCTGGTGAGGGCCTCAGGAAGCTTCCTCTCATGACAGAAGGAGAAAGCTGGTGTGTGCAGATCACATGGTGAGAGAGAAGAGGGAGGACAAAGGTACTGGGCTCTTTTTAACAATCAGGTCTCTTGGGAACTATTAGAATGTGAACCCACAGATTACTGCCAGCACAGAATGAAACCGTTCATGAAAGATCCAGTCTCAGGACCCAAACACACCCCACTATGCCCACCTTCAACACTCAGGTTCAAATGTCAACATGAGATTTGGAGAGAATGAACATCCAAATTATTTCAATCATTTTTTGGGAATCTCAATCACAGACTTTAAATACTGAAAGGACTATTAATTTTCAGAGGAATTAAGCTTTGCCGTATGGCCTTTAATGAACAGAACTAGGTTAAAACTACAGGGAGAAAAATTCTGAATTGATATATCGCTGGTAACTGTATGTTAAAAATATCTTATGTTGGATTAAATTCTCTTAGTGAGATTTTGCATTGTAAGTGATTGCAGATGTTAAAGAATAAATGCATAACCACTTGGAAAGCATTTCAATGAGACTAGAGTAGACCTGGGTGCTTTTTGATATTCCTTTCAGCTTTGAAATTGTATGACATCTATAATATAAATTTACATGCACGATGTACTTATAAAGGTAGTATACATGTGTAATGAGGTGACTGTGGATAACCAAGGTTTATCTAATTTTGTGACATGTTCAGTGATGGACCCTACTTAGTTATTACCTTGTTAGAAATAAATGATAGAGTCTTATTTTAAAATGAAGTTTCCACTGAAAAAAATTATCAATACTATTCTGAATTATCCTTGAAAGAAGTTAATCCCAGGCAGGAAAAATCAAAAAGAAGTAACTGTAGGAACACATGTTTTCCTTCTTCTCTATTGCTTGAAGAATTAAGCCTGAAATCTGTAAAATGAATAAACTTTAAATGGTTCTGGGTTTAGGAATGAGCCATTCCTGAAGATTTTATCTGGAAATATGGCCAACTATAACTATATGTAATAGGATCTTCTATCTGAAGATGGGGAGAAGGTGGGTCAAAAAATTTTTCCAGAGACCGTAATGTCTAAACTTTTGTTTAAGTGATTTAAAGATGGTGTATGTGAAGGGAATTCAAGGAAGAAGGATAACACGAATACATAGAGATTAAAATATAGTTTTCTCCATTGAGAATAATGGGACATAGCTAGAGAGAGAAACTAGAGTCAGGTAATAAATGTCTACAATATGTAAGCTATGTTAAGAGTTTGAATTTTATCAAAGAGAAATGGAAAGCCTTTTTAGGGTTTCAAACAGGGAAGTGAAATAATCAGATAGACATTTAAAAAGCTCCGTCAGACTACATTTTAGGGAATGGATTAGAAAAGGACAAAACTAAAAATAGGAAGACCACTTAGAAGGTTGTGTTAGTAATCTGTGTGGACAATGCAAGACCGCTTTGTCACCGATTTTCCAACCATATTCATTCCAAATCCCTGAACATACAGTCTATCCTTAACTACCAGCCATAAATCATTGTAGATCTGCACCTTTGGTCATTTCTCCTTTCAGATAAAAATGAACAGCTAGGTATTCTGTTCAAAGTTCTGCCTTTTGGGAGCATTTTCTTTCACTGTTATACTCCTGGGCTATCCCAGACTGAGGCTGTTGCGCTGCACCTGTCCAGGGTTCCCACATATTAAGCAGTTTCATCTATAAAACTGAGCCAAAAATACATCTTTTTTAGTCAACTAGATGTAAGGGGCTCTCCATGAGGCCATAGGTAGAAGTTGAGAGAAAAGAGGCCATATAGAGGGGGTAGGTGCCATGGAAATCTGATCCATTGACTCCTGTAGTTTATTTGTGCCTTCAGCTCTAGCTTGAGCCTGATGTCTAACATTCTAACATATTAGAATACTTATCTGCATGCCCAAATTTATGCCTTGTTTTGGGCTGGATAGGAGTTGGGGGGATGTTCAGATGACGCCCAGGCCTTAATGAACAGTTCAGGTCATATTATAGTTTGTGCCTTGCAGTCAAACATTCCAATTCTACTAGTGTGCAGTAGTAAGCCAGAAGCAGTTTCTCAAAAGAACAGTATTTTCTACAGAGAATGGTACAGTTTTTCTTCAATTCCTAAATTTCTGTGGCTTACCTACAGAGGATTGCAAAAGGCTCCACAAAGTATTTCAACCTACCATAAACATTTGAAGAACCATCCAATCTTCTGGCTGTGTGGTAGAACAAGTTGTTTGGCAGCATGGACTTGCTTTAGATCTGTCTCCTGTTTTGGGCTCCACTCAAAGCTGGAAGCCTTTCAAGTTACTGGGAGAGTCAAAAGAGCATAACCAAATGAGATACTACGTGTCTCCATGATCTAATGAAGACAATATATATTCTGCATTTTTCATAGTAGTAGGAAGGTACAAATGCATCAACTTGCCCTTCATGTTGAAAAGAATATTTCAAGATACCCAACCACTTTATCCCTAAACATTTCTCTATAATATAAGTGCCGCCATTTGGCCATGCCACTCTAGGATCCCATCATCCCCACTGAACTCAGGGAGCCCATTCTGAGAATAGCACTCTTACTGTTATTCCTGCCTACAGAGAAAGCCACTGCAACCTTGGCAAAGATGCCACACTCCACTCATCAATATGTTTCTCAAGCCTTTAGTGAAATGAGTTAGAAAGTAAGTGAGCAAGTCTTACATACCAAATCTAGCATTCACACCTCATTACCTCTTTAAATATCCATATCCCAAAGTTCATATACCCCAATCTTATTTAGTGTAGGCCAGCTTTGGGCCCAGCTTTCTGTCAGCAACTGACAAAATGATCAGAACCATTTCCAGATACACAACCTAACTTAAATGTGTTAGAATAGTGAATTTAGAAAACCTTGTTTAGAGCATTGAAATAAGTAAATTCAATATGATCCAAAAACTGTTTATTTCACCTTAATCCAAAATTGTTAGGAGCCAAGTTTCTAATACAAATTGGAAAAATTTCATGAGACTTTTCATGTACTTGATACTCCTCCTAGGTTACTTCCTCTTTGCAACTCGACCTCTGTAATCTGCCAGGACTTGAGCCTATCTGTAGGTGTTAAACTCATGAGCAGTGTTGGGGTTAGGTCCTAACATGTATCATCATTTTCATGAAAAGTATTATCTTGTGAAGGCCATTACGATGTCCTTAGTCAAAGGAACCCAGATTCTTTCATGAAAGGAGAATGGACTGTTTCTACTGGCAAAGAAATTTGGCCGAATTTACGGGTTCAATACATTGTTCACTTGAAATCTGCCCATATATATCCTTCATGAATTTCAGGTTCTCATTTGTTTTCACTTGATACTTTAATATAAGAGACACTGTGGATTTGCAAATTCAATTTGTATTATAATTCAACCTTGTCAGGATTTGTCTTTGACTTTGGTTTCTAGATATCTCTTCCCTGATAATACAGAAAATAGACATTCTTTTAGATAAGTGATAAAGCTAATTGTTTTCCTACTAACAGCTTGAGCTCAGAATTCCAATAGCTGAAGTCATCATTTTCTTTCTCCAAGTCCTTCAGTGCTATTAGAAACAACCAACCCCTTAATACTCATTGTTTCTAATATAAACTTTGATAGTGGCAACTACATAGTTACAACAGTGATGCCCTTGATAGATATTTGATTGAAATTAACTACAAGTAACACTTAAGTAATTGTTTTGCCGTCACGTGCCGTGAGTTACCAATGTTCCTATTTCTACAGGCAATGGAGTTATTAATGTCTTTAAATCTAATCAGAACAGGAATAAACTTCCCATTTCTGTACTCAGAGTTTTATTACCCTAGAGGACTTCCAATGACCGTATAAGTTCCTGTGCAGTTTGGGAAAGAGCCATTACGAATATAAAGGAATGAGGGATTTATTAAACAAATAAGACATTATGCAATTGTGAAAAAATTGAAGGAGTAAGAAAAGATGAGTTGGAAAATCAGAAAAAAAGTTACCAACCTTTATGAAGCAGGATACAGCTGGAAAAATATCAGAACATGTCATGGGATCTGGGAAAGACTTATCAAGCTGCCCGTATGTCCAAAAAGTAGAGTTCGTGGAGAAGTCTATGAAAGTTATTGACCTGTGTTTGGGTGGGTAGTGGATACTGGGAATGTAGTTCCATCTTAGCCAAGTTGATGTTGTACCATGAATAGTGGTGAGATAGCAGACTGGAAAGATAACTTGGAGTTAGATCATACATGATAAAATATGTATCTTAGCTCAGTCTGCTATAACATCATACCATTGACTGTGCCACTTAAACAAAAGACATTTATTTCTCAATGTTTTGGAGGCTGGGAAGTCAAGATGAAGGTTTTGACCGATTTGATTCCTGATAAGGGTACTCTTCTTGGCTTTCACATAGCTAACTTCTTACTGTGTCCTCACATGAAACAGAGACACAGTTCTGCTGTCTTTTCCTTTAATTTTACTATGAGGACTCCAATCTTACCACTTTATCTGAACCTGATTGCCTCCTAAAAGCTCTACCACCTAACGCCATAACAATGGGGACTCAGGATTCACCATATGAATTGGGGGATGGACACAAACATTCAGTTTATAACAGCATGTAAATTCTATTAGGGAGTTCAGATGCTACCTAAGGAAAATACAGTGAGATAATTATATTTGCATTTTTAAAAGCTCACACAGGTTATATTTTATAGATAGGGTTAATAATGGGCATGATTAGAGATAGACCTTTTAATTTAGAGATAATAATTAAATTGAGAAATGCAAGGAATGTAGACTGGATAATGGTTGTGAAGAGAGAAAAATTGTACCAATTTCAGAGATATTAGGGAGGTCAACCCAGCATCACTTTGCTATAGTTTCTACCTGAAGAATTGAGCGTTTTTTTTTTTTTTATTAAAATTTGTGTTACATGGGTGGGAGCTATGTTGTCCCACTAGAGGAAAATCTATGTGTTCTTTTTTCTTCATGTTGTTGAAGTTCTTACAGGGCAGCTGCATTTAGATGATGAGTGTGTAGTTGCATATTTAGATCTGAAAATCTAGAGAGAAAATAATTTTTGTCACTCAGTTTTCATAATGCCTATTGTTGAAACACAGAAACAAACAATAGTGTTTTAAAATTTATTGCATATTGAATTGCTTATTTAAGCCATAACTTAAATTACATCAAAATGTCCCTAAAGAAGAGGCAGTATACTTATACTGGGAATTATCAGGGGAACCAGCCCCCAATATTTCAATGTAGGTTCTCTTCCATAAGTGTCAGCCAGTCTGAGAAATAAAGAGAAAGAGTACAAAGAGAGAAATTTTACAGCTGAGCCTCCGGGGGTGACATCACATGTCAGCAGGTTCCATGATGCCCCCTGAACCACAAAACCAACAGATTTTATTATGGATTTCCAAAGGGGAGGGTGTACGAACAGGAAGTAAATCACACAGATCACATGTTTCAAGGGGCAATAAAAGATTATAAGGACAGAAGGGCATAGCGAGATCACAAGGCCAGGACAAAATTAGAATTACTGATGAGGTTCCATGTCCCACTGGGCAAACATTGTCTTGATAAATATCGTAACAGGAAACAGGGTTTGAAATCAGACAACTGGTCTGACTATAATTTGCCAGGCTGGAATTTCCTAATCCTAGCAAGCCTGAGGGTGCTGCAGGAGACCAGGGCGTATTTCCTGCCTTATCTTCAACTGCATAAGACAGACACTCCCAGAGTGGCCATTTTAGAGACCTCCCCCTGGGAATGCATTCCTTTCCCAGGGCTGTTCCTTGCTGAGAAAATAATTCAGTGATATTTCTCCTATTCACTTTCTGTAAGAAGAGAAATAGGACTCTGTTCTGCCTGGCCCTCAGGCAGTCAGATCTTATGGTTATATCCCTTGTTCCCTGAAAATCGCTGTTATCCTGTTCTTTTCAAGATGCCCAGATTTCATATTGTTCAAACAGAAATGCTTTACAAACAATTTGTGCAGATAACGCAATCATCACAGGGTCCTGAGGCAATGTACATCCTCAGCTTATGAAGATGATGGGATTATGAGAATAAAGACAGGCATAGGAAATTATGAGTATTGACTGGGAAAGTGATAAATGTCCATGAAATCTTCACAATTTATGTTCAGAGATTACAGTAAAGACAGGTGTAAGAAATTATAAAAGTATTAATTTGGGGAACTAATAAATGTCCATGAAATCTTCACAATTTATGTTCAGAGATTACAGTAAAGACAGGTGTAAGAAATTATAAAAGTATTAATTTGGGGAACAGACAAATGTCCCTGAAATCTTCATTAATTATATTCTTCTGCTGTGGCTTCAGCTGGTCCCTCCATTGGGGGTCCTGGACTTCCCACAACAGGGAATATTGGCAAATATTGCTATGTAGCCATGTTGGCCATCTGGAAACACAAATTTGTTTTTCTTTTTTTATTAGAGAAGGAGTTTTGCTCTTGTCACCGAGGCTGGAATGCAGTGGTGCGATCTCAGTGCATTACAACCTCTGCCTCCCAGGTTCAAGAGATTCTCATGCCTCATCCTCTGGAGTAGCTGGTATTACAGGTGCATGTCACCACACCCAGCTAATTTTGTATTTTTAGTAGAGATGGGGTTTCTCCGTGTTGGCCAGGCTGGTCTAGAACTCCTGACCTCAGGTTATCCACCTTCCCTGGCCTCCCAAAGTGCTGGGATTATAGGCATGAGCCACCGAGTCCAGCTGACAAAATTAATTTTTGGTGATAAGATTTAATCTAACATTTCTTCAGCATAGAAAATGTTCCAGAATTTACCAGATGTATTATATTTTTTATTTATGTTGATCCTCTTAGGCAGTGGATTACTCAGTATTAGCTAGTTTATGCTGTAGAAACAACTTTCTAGTCTCCATATCTTAAAACAATAAATGTTTCACTCTCAAACTTCTAGTCAGGTAGGCCTATGGAATAGCCATCATCCAAATGTTGACAGCTGTTGAGTAAGGGTAAAAGAAAGCTCTGACAAAGCACTCACTAGATTTCAAACTTTATTCTTGGAAGTAGCACTTATCACTTATTCTCCCACTGTGTTGACTAGAGGAAGTCATGTGGCCTCAGATAACTTGAAATTGGGCTGAGGAGGATATTCCTACCATGTGACTAGAGGGAGGTGGGCCAGAAATATTTGGGAAGCATTTCTAATGACCATCAGAATTTCATATGTGAATAAAACCTGAGGCTAACACATATTATTAATATATAGTCTGCCAAAATATAATAAAATTTAATGAAGACAAGACTTAAACTCACTTCTCTAAGTTGCGCTGCCAAAGTCCCAGCAGAAGTACATTGGCAGTTTAGGATCTCAGGTTCCTCATGTGTCAAAGGAACTTTAAGCTATCTCTTCCAATTTAAGAATCTTTAATTTGGCCATTGTTTCTGTATAGCCTGAACTTCCATAAAACTAGCACAACAATATGAATAGGCCATTTAGCTTCAACTGTAGCCCCAGTATAGAGGAAAAAATTATGATCATCTTTATTAGGAAGATTTGAAAAAGAGAGAATACCCATATTTCTGCATTGTCAGTACAATATCAGATTATTTCAAGGACGTGAAATCCACTACACAATTAGGTTAAGGTCCTCCTTTTATTGTACATAGGAAACAAAGACTGCTCTACATTTAAAAATGAGAGTCTGAACTTTCTAAAAGGATTACAGATTTTCCTTTAAATGCTCAACAATTGTTTATATAGATCATATTTAGAAACACAATACCAAGTACTCATTATGGAATATTATTATTTGGCATGCTAGTGACTATCTGTTCCTTCCCTTAGGAAATCAGGTCTTATGTAATGTGAAGAAATAAATTGAGCTGAACATCAGGATCTAAAAATAAAAACAAAAAAACCACCACCAACATATGTGTTTTGGTTCTTGGTGCCTAGTTTCACTCCCAAAGGAGACTTTAGCAATATCTAATATTCCTAAAATTGAATAATTTTATGCACAATTTAGGATGAATCTGCTTGTATGATCTCATTTTGAATGCCTTAGTGATTTGACTGGCCTGTACTTTGGCTCAGTGGTTAGTGGAGATGTAACATTATATATATGTATTTATACACTTAACACATACATGTGTGTGTGTGTATGTGTGTGTATATATATATATATACACTTAACTCCATTAAATGAAGGTTCAAACTATCATTTGCAACTTTGCTTGGTGTTTGCACTAATAGAAACATTCCCAGTTAAATTAGTAGAAGTTATTTTATAAAATATTGATCTTTTGGAGACAGGGTCATAAGTGTATCGCTTCTTTGGGAAGATAGTTTTCCGCCATTCTAATGGAGGCAGTGTTAAACATAATGCTGGACATGGATCTCTTTGGAAAAGTACACAGATTGTTCTATTTCTTTGTAACTCCCAAGTGGCCTCAAGTTGAAAACTTTAGTACAGTCTTCAGTTGGTATCATATTGTTTCTGGAATATCACTGTAGTTCAGTAGTATTCTTGACTACTCGTGGAATAAAAAGGTCAGAAACAACATGGGGCTTCTCTGTCTTGGACTAGATGAGCATTTGTAACCAACTCAGGCATGATTATCTTAAATGTAGAATGAGAAGTAGGAGAGAAAAATGTTGGCTGTCAGGTGATAGCCAAAAGGACCTCTTCTCAAATCAACCCCAAAAGACTGAAACATTATGGAAGATTTATTAAAAAGAGGATGCTTTTAAAAAGTAAGTAGGAATGAGAATGAACTGAATAGAAATCTTTGCTAGTGTTAATATAAATTTAATTTTGTCTCCATAGTGGTGAGGTACAGAAAATACAGGTTACATAATACAAAAGACACACACTTTACAAACTCACTCTTTATATGTTATAGAAAGAGTGTTTGAAACAATTTTTTTCTTAAAAACAATACAAAGGTAATAAAATTTTTAAAAATCTAAAAATAATGTTTTAAATTGCTGAACTAGTTCTGGGAATATATATATCAATAAACATTAAAATATGAAAAGATAACTAAAAGAATGAAATAAACTCTATATGCAACAAAATATAAAACATTTAATTTGATGTCTAACTCTTTTAAAGTGATTCATGGAGGAATAAACTGAAACAAAGCTGGAAATATCAGGAGAACAATAAGAGAATGCAAAAACAACTAACAACTTTTCCATTGGCAGGATGGAAAATGAAGAACTCATAACTACACACAGTGGACTTCATTGCTAGCCGGCCCTCAGATTGCTTTTGACACCCCTGTGGAATAGCAAATTTTAAAGCTAGACAGATGTGGCACTTTCAATGGATATTGATAGAAAAATCCTACAATGAGAAATGCTTCCAAGTGGCTAAAAGGAAAAGTCCTGATAATTTGATCAAATAAAGCAGTACAGAAATATTTAGCAATAAATTTTATCGAGGCAATGACACTAAAACAACATGTGTCCATTAGCTTCAGTTTCAAAATATCCCAAATAAGTTGATGCAGTTTACCAGAGATTCTCATACTTCTAGCAGTGCATAGAATATTGTGGGAAAATGAAATATCTTAATGTAAGTAAATGCCACTCTCTAATAAAAAATACACTTTGATAAAGACTGAGATGTAATTATATTTTTAACCTTGAAAAAAATGAGAGTGTAGGATATTTACTCACGATATAGGTAAAGCCTGTATTCTACTTGGATATATATAATGCCTGTGTGTAAATAAATGAAATAAATGGAGTAAAATAAATGGAATATTAGCATCACTACCTAAACCATTCTGTCTACAGTCAAAATATTTATGTGAACCTAATCTTTGCTTAAGTTTTGGAAGTATTACCTCATTTTACCCTGACATGAACTCTTTGAAGTAGCTTTTTATTTTATTTTTATTGTAGGCAAATTCAAGTTCAGGGAGATGAAGGGACATAGCAGAGATTCAAAACCTGAAATTGTGAATGTAAGTTAACTGGCCAATTCTTACCATCATAGCTCTCTTTCCATGAAAATTTTGTTTAATGAGAGAATACAATTTTTGAGCAAAATACAGTTTTTCCGTTAAGTCATGAACTGCCTTTTCCAATAGTTACTCAATATAAATCTCACATATAAAAAATAAAATCTGAGTGATAATATTCTCTGTTTCACTTCACATGGATGATAAAATAATTGGCTATATATTATGAAATTAAAATATAGAAAACCTATGTCATTTTATCTAATCTATATCCATATCAAAGTAACGTCCATGTCCTAGACTTTCTGTATTAGCTCTGGCATATTGGTCAGAAGTAAAACAGTTTTTTCTATTAAGATAGGTACAACTATTACCTTGGTCTCAGGTCACTGTTTATGCTCAGTGTTGTCACTAGACATCTAATTCAATATATAATTCAATATTGAAGAACTATCATAGGATTAATCATAGTTTGAGAAAAAATCAAGACTAATATGCAAAATAAGAGAACTCCTGAGTTCAATTACTAGGCTAATATCAGGCTTAAATGGGGGAGATCAAGAAGACCAAAACCTCTTAGTTTGGGTCAGGTAAGATAAAAATCTCATGTTAACATTTGGAAGGCAACAACAGTGTGCCAGAGAAAGATATACTGAGGTCAAATTCACTAATAAATAGTCATTATCCTCTAAGGTAATGACTGTGAAGGTTTAATAACTGTTTATTTTCCTCTACTCCTGCCTAACACAGACACAGCTAATATATAGTTTTATCTCTTCATACTATTTTAACTACTCAAAATAGAACTAGGAATGTTTAGAAGAGTATAAGGTGGAGGATACAGGATGACAGGCAAAATGATGGATAAGAAATATTGTTATTAATTTGGATTAGCAAGTGAGTTATCTGATCACAAAGTTATTATGGCTTTAGATTTTAGCAAATTATGTTTTGAGTTTTTACTAATGACTTTACTCCAGGTATAAACGAAACGTACAAGGTGACATGTAGAGATAAGAGATGACCAAAACTCAGCTTTGCATGTATGGCTCTTTCCATCTCTTCTTTGTGTTTGATTTCAACTCCAGTATAAGCTTACTGGCTTCTCACATACTTGCTCTCCAACGTGTCTGCCCTACTTGTTTCTTCAGACTCTATAATTCAATTCATCTCCAGAATGTTGCTCCCTCTTCCATATGTTTAACTCTGTAACAACAACCCATTGATTCAAATTTTCTTACTTGACCCTCAGATTGTTTCTCATGAGTGATATCCATTGGGTGTGGTTAGATATCTCTGGAAACTTCTTGGCACCTTGGAAAGTTAGATGTTGATGAATTTCTGGAACTATTTGGAGAGGATTTTACTTTTTCTTCAGAGTTAAATTCTCTATACAATCCATTTAATGATATCTTGGGGAAAAGCCTGATTAAAGGTGTGGAAATGAGGGAAAGGGAGGAGTGAAAGATGAGAGTGGATAGAATGACTTGGTAAATTATGGGAAAATTTGAAAATGAAGAATGACCAAAGGAGAGAGAGATTGTGGGCAAGAAATCAGATATATGATTATTTTAAAATCGGCTGGTTGGTGAGTACCAATTACAGCTAGTTGACATCTCTTAGGTAATAGAAGCATGCTGTGAAGGCAGCCTTGATGACAAAGAGCCTCTCATAAAAAAAGTTCCTATCTTTTTCATTTTTAGGTAAAAGTTGTGAGAAAAATGTTCAAAAGAGGAAGTACTCAATTCCTATTAATTTTTGAGAGTGTAACACTTATTGCCATACACTTCTCCAAAGTTCGGTTTTAACAGTGACTTTTTACCACGAATTCTTAAGATACATTACTAAGATATATGGCTTCTACTGAAATTCAATTAACTCTTTCTGCTGTGGACCTAACAAAAATGTATTAAAATGATTGTGATTTGTGTGTGTGTGTGTGTGTGTGTGTGTGTGTGTGTGTGTGTGTGTAAAAATGTTATGGATTATCCAGGCACAGCGGCTCATGCCTGTAATCCCAGCAATTTGGAAGGCCGAGGTGGGCTGATCACCTGAGGGTGGGAGTTCGAGACCAGCCTGACCAATGTGGAGAAACCCTGTCTCTACTAAAAATACAAAATTAGCCAGGCGTGGTGGTGCATGCCTTAATAGCAGCTACTTGGGAGGCTGAGGCAGGAGAATCGCTTGAACCCAGGAGGCGGAGGTTGAGGTGAGCCGAGAGAGTGCCATTGCACACCAGGCTGGGCAACAGAGTGAGACTCCATCTACTCCATCTCAAAAAAAGAAAAAAAAATGTTATGGATTGTAGGATGGTTGTCTAAAAATCTTAGCTGGGAATCCCTATGAAGGTATTTAAAAATATTCAGCTATATAGTGGCTTAACACTGTTTAATAAGGAAGCATGTCAAATAAATTTTAATTTTAAATTAAGAAAAATCTCATTTAAAAGCATCTCTCTCAAGAGCAATGAAATACGAAGACAAATTCTAATATGACAGCTAGGTTTGAATTCCTATGCTATATTCCTGGCCTATTCATTATTCTATGAAGCTTTTTGATAATCGCTTATTATTGTACAAGGTGAGTGCAGTTAACCTCTTTAAAGAATTCTGATCCAATATTGAATCACTTTCATAAAGATTCTTGGAGCACAGGATCATCCCAGCTCAGTCACAAAAACCCCTGACACAGTCATTGTAAAAATAAAGCCACTATTTTTAATCAGATTAATTGATCAAGACTAGGTCAGGAAGGCAAAAAGGCAGTTGGAATATGGGAAATTGACCACAGATAAGTAGGTTTTTGCCTGTATAAGGAATTAGGGCTTAATTTCTTGGTAAGAAGAGAGGGACCAGAAAGAACATTAAAGAGCTCTAATAAGAGAAAGCCCAAACTAGCAAACAGGTTATTAAGACTGAACTCAAGCATAAGGGAAAAAGTGGAAATTTAGTTACCAGAAATGAAATGATATGTGCAGACTTAGACTTAGTCACAGAAGCATGGAAGAAAAATAATATATATACATATATACACACACACACATATATAAATTACATACAATTTTATAATCAAATATATATGATAATATATAATTCTATAATTCTATAAAATTATATATATATATATATTTCCCAGAGCTGAGACCCTGGACTCTGAGCTTTGGACTAAGCAGTCCTCAGCATTCCTCATTTCAACTCATTACATAGGAGTTTGGGAATCAACATCTATAGATGTTGACCATTCTTGTAACCCTCCAGACTAACAAAAAATGGGTTCTACATTCTTGGGGAATGCTTAGTCCAACGCTCTAAGTCCAGGGTATCAGCTATGGGAAAACAGAATCTGGGGATATGAAGATGCCAGATTTTGAGAGCTGAGAGCCAAATGCCCCATTGAGTAAGAATCCTTTAACTCATAAAGTAAAGGTTATATAATTATTTTCCATAGTGTTTTGATACATAGTAAACTCCACTAACTTATGCCAAAACTGAATAATTAACATAAAATACTTATGTTTGGATATTCTGGTATTTTAATATTTATACATATAATAATCCACGTTTCTGCTCATTTGTGACTTTCAAAAGCAAAGTTAGAGTTCCAAATATTAATGACATTTTAAAAATTATTACAAGAGTGAAAAGAGGGTGCACTAAAATTGTTAAAACAGGATACTAATTCAGGTCTTCTCATATGTGATTTTCAATAAAGATAAAAGTCTAGTTAAACCTACATGTGAATTGACTATTGATATTCCTTAATGGACCAGAAATGGAAGACAACCATGGTATTAGGAGTGCTTAAAATGCTTCCTGGCCTGTGTAATCTGAAGGAAAACTAAGTGAAGTAGATAAATCAAATTTACTTTAAGTCTAGTTACAAATTGTCTTAATATCAACTCCTTAAATTGATGTTAATTTTTGTAGTGAAAAATATCGACTACAATTATATACTGCTAGTGTGTTTCACAGGTCATTATTTTAACCCTATAAAACACTGCTCAGATGTCCTTTAGAAAACAATGAAGAAAGTTATACATTAGTCACTTGGAGGTTCATAACAAGTGGATCACTGTGAAAGCATCCTGTTTTAACTTGATGCTTCTCAGCCAGTGAACATAACTCTGTTTAGCACAGTGCAACAGGACAGACTGAAGACCAACCCTAATTGTGAGTAGCCATGATTATTGGTAGAGCAGGCAAGAGATAATTCATTCATAAATTTTGAGCCAATATGGTATACAAGTTTACA
The DNA here is from genome assembly GCF_000951035.1 of Colobus angolensis palliatus. Lineage (NCBI taxonomy): Eukaryota > Metazoa > Chordata > Mammalia > Primates > Cercopithecidae > Colobus > Colobus angolensis. The sequence continues at coordinate 805,786 of NW_012117777.1, forward strand.
TCTTTTTGAAAATAGTGTCTATAATAAATTATATCCAACCGTAACTCCTTTTTGAAGTGGATATGTTGAATAAGGAAGAAGATACGCCAATTTAGAGTTCGGAGGAGAAATCTGAGCTATAAATGAACATTTAAGGATTATCAGTATTTAGAAAATATTTAAAGACATAGGTGAGATGAGAATTCCTATGGAGTCAATTTAATGTAAACAGAGGTTAAAAGATATCAAAAGACTAAACCCTGAGACAATAAAATTAATTTATAATAAAGGTGAAGAGTGACCAGCAAAGAAACCCAAGGAGGAACCAATGAAGTTAAACAAGAACAAAGAGAAAAGTTGTCACAAACATGAATGAAAATAAAGGTTTACCAAATGTTGCCAAAAGACCAAGTAAATGAGGGCTAAGAGCCATCAGTTTAAAGAGCAATTTTGGTTGAAGTGGTGAAAATAAATCCTAACAGCTGGAGTGAGTTCAAAAGTAGATTGGAAGAATGGAAGATACATGGAGTATATGCAACTATTATGAAAAGTTTAGTTTTAAAAACAAAATACAAATAAAAGGCAAGAGAGAAACGGAGTCACGTTGTAGGGCTAAGGGAAAACTATACTTATATTTTGGAGAAAAGGTAGATTTCAATATATTTGTCATCTAGAGCATTTATTATATAACTTCTACATATTAAACTGTATTAAGTCTAATTAAGTGCTCATACAGGAGTACATTTGTGCTACTTTCTTTTGAACACAAAAGCATGGCCACAAGACCCGTTTCCTAAGAAATGAACACATTGTAATTATTATAGTTCACTGTTTTAGTGTTAATATTTTCAATAGGGTTGTTGTTATTGCAGCAAGAGTAAAAGTTTTGGAGTTGGAAGTACCAAAGTTAAAATGTTTACTTTATTTGATGTATATTCTATTTTGAGTTTAGGTTTTTAAACTATTTCTGTAGATTGCTGGCTGTGTGTGTAGACCTAGATTCAATTTGCAACTTGTGAAGTGGTGGTAAGTGATGGATCTTTTCTTTCATGGTTATTTTTTGAGCGCCAATAAATAACATTTAAAAAGTTTCTAACCTTTAAAACAGTTCATTTTTTAAATAAACTGGCAAAAAGTGTTCATTTTTTAAATGAACTGGCGAGCTATTCAGCATATACTAGCTGTCATCATGATGAGAGTCACCATTTCCAACCATACAGATCATATGAAGCTAGGCATGATAGTTTTGAAGCTGCTTACTGTCCAGTAACCTGGCCTAAGGATCGTCAGTGAAATTCATTGCAACAGGAAAGTACCATTATTATGAGAGTATTGGTCTTCAGCATGAACAAGAAAGAATAATAGTCTCTTAGACATTATATTGCAGGTAAATAGTGGACATTAGTCTGCTTTCAGCCGTTCAGCCTGAAAACTTTCTCCCTGTGTTTGGGAATTTTTCTTTTTTTTTTTTTCAGCCTGAGTCTTGGTGCGAGGCGAGTCTGCCTCCACTTAGGAAAATTGTAAAAGGTTCAAATATTTGTACTTTGAGACCCATAGAAATTGGAGTGTGTCAAAGAAAAATTGCAATTGACAAGTTAAACAGGGAAGAAAGACTTTATTCAGGCCTATCGCAATAGGAGAGAAAGATTTACCTCAACTTCCTTGAAATGAAAAATGGAAAAATTGTTAAGCGCTAGGGTGAACTTGTGGGAAAGTACTAGAGAATGTTTGGAGAGAGGTGAATCAACTCACAAATGAAATTATACAATCTGTGGTTACTAATTGTCACTTACTCTATGAAACTTAAAATCCTACCTTCCCACAGAGGCTGGTACAATCTTTTTTGATGATTATATTTCAAAAGAACAGTTCCCTGGTCACTGAAAAAAAAAAAATTCTGCATTGTAAAACTGACGAGTGGCTAGGAGAATATCTCAAAGGGGCGAACAAGTAATTTACAGTCACAAGTTTTCTAAAGTAAATATTCTAAGAAAAAGAACTTCAGAAGCTGTCAGGAAGAAACATGTCTGAAACTTAGTCAACTTGAGGGAAATATTAAGGTTGCCTTGGTTAAATGAAAGCAGATAATTAAGGCCTGGTCAATTGGATGCAACTTGTTGGGCCTTTAGAATATACCTTAATCTTAGTATCCAGAGTCCAGTGCCCACTGGGAATGGTAGAATTGGTGTTGGAGCTATAACTCCATTAGGCAATAATGTCTCATGATGGCAGGACCTGAAATGTCTTTCTCACAACCAAACTCCACTCATAATTATGTTCATAGCTTCCTAGACTGTGTTGGTTCCTGCCTGAATGCTGACCTTAGTCTTCCAGCTTGCCTTTGATTTACTGAACTCTCCAACATCCTTTAGAAAGTAATCTTTCTGCTTTGGTAACCAGATTTCTTTTCCTTTTATTTGCAATGAAGCATATTAATGGCTCTTTAACGTTTCTCTGAAAACAGTTGCACGTTTCCCTGTTCTGTGACTTTTTTTAATCTACTAGGCATAGTTTGATTTACTCCTGTTTGGTACTCCATTGTTGTCATCATCACTATGAGGTCATTTTTATATTGACTTGAAAAGAAGCAACAGTTTCACATACCATAGCCTGTCCTCAAATGAGTATCCTATGCCAGAACAAAAGATGAAAACTGATTGAACATTTTGTTTTGATGAAAACAAATGAGAGTACTACATTCAGCATAACTGAGGATGTAAAACATCTACCAAAAATGTGAATTTAATTTTATTGATTCATGTACAGATATGAAATTTGAAGGATAAAAATAGATCAGTGCCTCATCCTCTTATTACTTTATGTGGTAATTAATTATACATTGTTATAATATTCCCCATAATTTTATTTTTCCTCTTTCCTTCCTCCTTTAATCTTTTCTTCAAGTGCTTTCTCTACATCTTTATGATACCACTATAACATAGGCTACTTGGAGGAATATTTGAAATGTAAAAGTTTAGCCCCTTAACTTTCAACAGCTAACAACCTCACTAGCCCATGGTGAAGAGTCTCAGTTGCCCAAACAATGAAAGTTTATGGGAATACAGGGAACCTACCCCCATTGTATAAAAAAATAAGGAATGTTCAAGCACAAGGAGATTCACCTGCCCAAATATGTGAGCCAATGTGATATGGTGAAAGAAGCTTGGTTTAGAAATTAGAGGATGCACTTTTTGCTATATTTACAAAGTGAACAAATATCATTGAGTCTTGGTTTACTCATTTGAAAAATAGGGATAACAACAATATGTGTCTATTTCAGCAAACTGTGATGAAGGCCAAATAGTATAACATATATACAAGCTCTGAATCAAAAGTGAAGACTTGTGCACATAAAATTAATTATGATACAATGTATATAAATAAGTTAGCATAACGTGCTCTTTTTAAGTAGTCAGCCAAAAATACTATTATTATTATCATCATTTTTTTTTCTGCTCTTCTCTTGTTTTATGGTTTGATAACATTTTTCAAAATCATCATCTTTCTGAGGAGGTCACTATCCTTGAGACATGTCAAAAAAAATCAGCATGGTAGCTTTGTTGTCTTCTCCAAACTTTTCAATACTAGTTCCTCCTCTGTCTCTAGTATCCCAGAAAAAATTACCTCTATTCCTTCAATTGCACTTGTCAGAAAGCTTGGCATTATTCTTTACTTGTCCTTCTTTCATGCACCATTCCCCAAGTAACAGCAAGTCCTGTAGATTGTATATTTAAAATACATGACAAACCTATACTCTTATCACCACTGTGACAGTTATCATCTTCAAAGCTTATACACCTATGTTAATATATTTATTGAACTACTACAATAGCTTTGTGGTGGCCTTCCCACTTCCACACTTGGTGCTCAACACAGAATATAGTGATTCTTTAAAATGTAAGCCTAATCATGTCATTTTTTTCTGCTCAAGATCATCCACTGAGTTTCTTTCATGACATAAAGCCTGGTGCGAATGTGTCTGCCATCTCTCTTCTTTCATCTCTTTTATTTGTCCCCTCCTTTACTGAGTTCAAACTAACCTGGTGTCCTTAATTTTCTTCTGGAATTTCAAGGACACTCTTGCTTCAGTGGCTTTGTATTTGCTTTCTGTCTGCCTAAAATAGTCTTACTCGGATACCTTTAGGGCTTTCTCAGCACTTTCTTTGGGTCTCTGTTCATATATCTCCTCTTCAACTAATCCTTCACTGACCATGCCATGAAATCATAAGTTCTGCCTTCCCTATCACTTTCCCTGCTTTATTTTTTCAGTAACACACAAACCTGACATATTACAGTGTATATAACTGTATTTAATTTTTTAAAAGCTTCATAAAGAGTTTATTGCATTCACTGCTTTGCTGTCAGAGAATAGACCAGTGCATGACACATAGATAACACGCAGTATGTTTGTGTTGAATGAATAAAAGAATGAATGAGTCAGTAAAAAACAGGGTGTATTTGGATTATTTCCCTGGAAATAATATTATTTGAATAATAATATTTCAAATTTTATAAGCTTAGGTTGGAGGATAGATACTTAATATCTAAAAAATATAAAAAGGTTGAGGCAAGATTGTTTCCAAATTTTATTAATCAAAACATATACAAATAAGGAGGTAGTAAAGTCCTAGAAATTTCCTTTATTATTTCTGATCACTATGAGCAAAATGGTATTATTATATGTAGTTGATCAAACTTCAACTGAAAGTCAAATTTGGCATTTTAGTCTGTGCTATGTTAATTTGAATGAATGTATACTTTGAGGCTTTGCAAAATGTAGACAATTGCTTCCAAACCCCAGTGCAATTTGATGGGCCTTTACAAGTATATGATATCAGGGTGAACCTCTCTTTCATGGGTCCTATGTATAGCAAGACCTTGATATTTTGACCTGGTGGAGGAATCAGCTTTACCATGTGCCTACAGATGTTGCTTGACTATACTTGTATAAAAGTCAAGTAAGAGAGGATGGGACAGTAAAGTTTAAGAGCTGAGCTCTTAAATTAAAACCTTAACTCATCCTGTTTCTGCCATTTGTTAGGTATATAAAAACTATGGTGTTATTGAACTTTTCTTAGCTATCAAATCAAGATAATACTAGGAATGACTGAATAATTATCATAAGTAAACAATTGAAAGAATTGGATGCAAAGTATTTAGCACAATATCCATGGTAAAAATTTGTAAATGATGACAGTGATGATGATATGATAACCATGATGATAATGATGATGGTAATGATGTTGATGGGGATGATGTCACCAGGATTTCAATGTTGACTTCTTATGTCTTTCTGCTATTTTTTCTGCTAAACTCAATAACTGTGGGCCTAAACAATCTCTCTGCCACCATCAGGGAACATAAAAAAAATCACCAGAATATAAAGAGTGTATTCACACTTGGAAAAAGAAATGCATTCTCCCATGTTGTGCTGCTGCATTTCTACTAGTAACATGCACCTTCCAGACTTGACTGATTATTTAGAAGCATGCTTTGCTTTCCCCCGAGCTCTATTTGATTCTCCCTGTATTCACTAAACACTGACCCTTAATCTCTTGTCTATTGTGCAGTAATATTATTTGACATTGCTAGACTTCTAATCCTGATCTATGCTCCCATATCCATCCTTGCTTAAATCTGTACTTGAAAGAAAATCAATAAGAAAGCAAAGATTCCAATATTCTCATTTCTGATGTTTGAAAGGGATTTCTTTTGTCCACTTGTGTTTTCACTCGTTCTCTAATTTGTCTTGCACAAAGATCAGAAAAAAGAAATTTAAAAAATGGAAGCAATTACATATGATCCCAGAGTCATCTGAAAAAATTAAATTGTTTATGGAATACCTAATGTTTACAGTCTGTATCTTTGTTCCATCTCTTAGTGAGTTTTTTTTTTTTCACTTTATTGGAGTTTATTCTTGAGAACACGTTAGATAACTTTCACAAAGACACAGGAATATTGATATTTGAATGGAATATTTGTAAAAAGAATAACTTATTTCACAAACGTATAATCACGAGGACATGACATAATATTGGAACAAGGAAACCACCATATTTCTCTGTATGTTCCCATAATTAATATGTCAGTGATAATGTTAAATAATCAAATTTCTAGGGAGTAGTAAGTACTAAAGATACATTTTCTGGCTGGATTTACTGATATTCAATACAAAGTATATCAGAGGAAATTAATACAGGCATAATTACTCATTTTAATCTTTGTTAAAGACACACATAGGCTCAAAATAAAGGGATGGAGGAATATTAACCAAGCAAATGGAAGGCAAAAAAAAGCAGGGGTTGCAATCCTAGTCTCTCATAAAACAGACATTAAACCAACAAAGACCGAAAGAGACAAAAAAAGGGCATTACATAGTGATAGAGGTATCAATGCAACAAGAAGAGCTAACTATCCTAAATATATATGTACCCAGTACAGGAGCACCCAGAATCATAGAGCAAGTTTTTAGAGACCTATAAAGAGACTTAGACTCCCACACAATAATAGTGGAAGACTTTAACACCCCACTGTCAATATTAGATCAACGAGACAGAAAATTAACAAGGATATTCAGGACTTGAACTCAGCTCTGTACCAAACAGACCTAATAAACATCTACAGAACTCTCCCTACAAATCAACAGAATATACATTCTTCTCAGCAACACATCACACTCCTTCTAAAATTGAACACATAATTGGAAGTAAAACACTCCACAGCAAATGCAAAAGAACAGAAATCATAGCAAACACTCTCTCAGACCACAGTGCAATCAAAGTAGGACTCAGGATTAAGAAACTCACTCAAAACCACACAACTACATGGAAACTGAACAACCTGCTCCTGAATGACTACTGAGTAAATAATGAAATGAAGGCAGAAATAAAGATGCTCTTTGAAACCAATGAGGACAAAGATGCAATGTACAAGAATCTCTGGGACATAGCTAGAGCAGTGTTTAGAGAAAAATTTATAGCACTAAATGCCCACAAAAGAAACCAGGAAAGATGTAAAATCAACACCCTAACATCACAAAAGAACTAGAGAAGAAAGAGCAAACAATTTCAAAAGCTAGCAGAAGACAAGCAATAGCTAAGATCAGAGCAGAACAGAAGGAGATAGAGACTAAAAAACCCTTCAAAAAATCAATGAATTCAGGATCTGTTTTTTTGAAAAGATCAACAAAACAGATGGACCACTACCCCGACTAATAAAGAAGGGAGACGAATCAAATAGATGCAATAAAAAATGATAAGGGGGAGATCACCACTGATCCCACAGAAAATCAAACTACCATCAGAGAATGCTATAAACACCTCTGTGTGAATAAACTCAAATATCTAGAAGAAATGGATACATTCCTGGACACATACACCCTCCCAAGTCTAAACCAGGAAGAAGTCGAATCCCTGAATAGACCAATAGCAAATTCTGAAATTGAAGCAGTAATTAATAGCCTACCAATTCCAAAAAGTCCAGGACCAAATTCACAGCCAAATTCTACCAGAAGTACAAAAATGAGTTGATACCATTCCTTCTGAAACTATTCCAAACATTAGAAAAAGACAGAATTCTCCCTAACTCATTTTAAGATGCCAGCATCATCCTGACACCAAAACCTGGCAGAGACACAACAAAAAAAGAAAATTTCAGGCCAATATCCCTGATGAACATCGATGCAAAAATCCTCAATAAAATACTGGCAAACCAAATCCAGCAGCACATCAAAAAGCTTATCCACCACCATGATCAAGTCAGCTTCATCCCTGGGATGCAAGGCTGGTTCAACATACACAAATCAATACATGTAATCCATCACGTAAACAGAACCAATGACAAAAACCAAATGATTATCTCAATAGATACAGAAAAGGCCTCTGACAAAATTCAGCAGCCCTTCCTGCTAAAAACTCAGTAAACTAGGTATTGATGGAACGTATCTCAAGACAATAAGAGCTATTTATGACAAACCCACAGCCAATATCATACTGAATGGGCAAAAATTGGAAGCATTCCCTTTGAAAACTGCCACAAGACAAGGATACCATCTCACCATTCTCATTCGCCATAGTATTGGAAGTTCTGGCCAGGACAATCGGGGAAGAGAAAGAAATAAATCATATAGATTCATTTCAAATAGAAATAGAGAAAGTCAAATTGTCTCTGTTCACAGATGACATGATTGTATATTTAGAAAACCACATCATCTTGGTCCAAAAACTCCTTAGGCTGGTAAGCAAATTCAGCAAAGTCTCAGGATACAAAACCAAAGTGAAAAAATCGCAAGCATTCCTATAAACCAATAATAGAGAGCCAAATCCTAAATGAACTCCAATTCACAATGGATACAAGGAGAATAAAATACTTAAGAATACAACTAACAAGGGATGTGAAGGACCTCTTCAAGGAGAACTACAAACCACTGCTCAAGGAAATAAAAGAGGACACAAACAAATGGAAGAACATTCCATGCTCATGGATAGGAGGAATCAATATCGTGAAAATCACCATACTGCCCAAAGTAATTTATTTGGATAGATTCAGTGCTATCCCCAACAAGCTACCATTGACTTTCCTCACAGAATTAAAAAGTAACTACTTTCAATTTCATGTGGAAACAAAAAAGAACCCATATAGCCAGGACAATCCTAAGCAAAAAGAACAAAGCTGGAGGCATCATGCCACTTCACTTCAAACTATACTACAAGGCTACAGTAACCAAAACAGCATGACACTGGTACCAAAACAGATATATAGACCAACGGAACAGAACAGAGGCCTCAGAAATAACACCACAAATCTACAACCATCTAATCTTTGACAAATCTGACAAAAACAAGAAATGGGGAAAGGATTCCCTATTTAATAAATGGTGTTGGGAAAACTGGCTAGCCATATGCAGAAAACTGAGATTGGACCCCTTCCTTATATCTTATGCAAAAATTAACTCAAGATGGATTAAAGACTTAAATGTAAGACCTAAAACCATAAAAGCCCTAGAAGGAAACCTAGTAAATACCATTCAGGACACAGGCATGATCAAAGTCTTTATGACTAAAACACAGAAAGCAATGGCAACAAAAGCCAAAATTGACAAATGGGAGCTAATTAAACTAAAGAGCCTCTGCACAACAAAAGAAACTATCGTCAGAGTGAACAAGCAACCTACAAAATGGGAGAAAATTTTTGCAATCTATTCATCTGACAAAGGGCTAATATCCAGAATCTGCAAAGAACTTCAACAAATTTATGAGAGAAAAAAACAACTCCACCAAAAAGTGGGCAAAGGATATGAACCAATACTTCTCAAAAGAAGACATTTATGTGGCCAGCAAACATATGAAAAAAAGCTCATCATCACTGGTCATTACAGAAACACAAATCAAAACCACAATGAGATACCATCTCACACTAGTTAGAATGGTGGTCATTAAAAAGTTAGGAAACAACAGATGCTGGAGAGTATGTGGAGAAATAGGAATGCTTTTACACGGTTGGTGGGAGTATAAATTAGTTCAACCATTATGGAAGACAGTGTGGCTACTTCTCAAGGATCTAGAACCAGAAATACCATTTCACCCAGCAATCTCGTTACTGGGTATATACCCAAATCATTATAAATCAGTCTACTATAAAGACACACGTACAGGTATGTTTATTGCAGCACTGTTCACAATAGAAAATATTTGGAACCAACCCAAATGTCCATCAATGATAGACTGGATAAAGAAGATGTGGCACATACACACCATGGAATACCATGCAGCTGTAAAGAGGAATGAAATCATGTTCTTTGCAGGGACATGGATGAAGCTGGAAACCACCGTTCTTAGCAAACTAATACAAGAACAGAAAACCAAATACCAGATGTTCTCACTCATAAGTGGGAGTTGAACAATGAGAACACATGGACACAGCGAAGGGAACATGACACTCCGGGGCCTTTCAGGCAGTGGGAGGCTAGGGGAGGGACAGCATTATGAGAAATATCTAATGTAGATGATGGGTTGATGGATGCAGCAAACCACCATTGCATGTGTATATCTGCGTAACCACGTTTTACACATGTACCCCAGAACTTAAATCATAATAAAAAAAAATAAATTATTTATGGAATAACTCCTGTTTACAGTCTGTATCTCTGTTCCATCTCTTAGTGATTTTTTTAACTTTATTGCAGTTTATTTTTGAGAACACATTAGATAATTTTCAAAAAGACACAAGAATGTTGTTATTTGAATAGAATACTTATAAAAAGAATGACTTATTTCACAACCCTATAATCAGGAGGACAAGACATAATGGAACAAGGAATCCACCATATTTCTCTGTGTGTTCCCATAATTAATATGTCAGTGATAATGCTAAATAATCAAATTTCTAGGAAGTAGTAAGTTCTAAAGATACATTTTCTGGCTGGAATTGACTGATGTTCAATTCAAAATATATCAGAGAAAATTAATATGAGCATGAATACTTATTTTACTCTTCATTATTTGCTTCTTAAATGTATTAATCTGTAAAGAGAAATAAACCTTCAATTTACCTTGAGTTATAATTTATAATATACTTTGGCAAATTTCTCAACTTGAATGTCAGGCTTGGTGGCACAATTAATGGAAAAATAGTATGATGTCTTTTCTAGAGAATGTATTTTAGAGGTAGTTTTATTATTTATAAGTCTCTTGTATACATTCCTTTACGAACTAAACTAGTTGATATTTACTAGTAATGTGGAGTAATCCTTGGGGAAATTTGACTCATTGTTCTTTGGAGTCAGTAGTATATACTGCATTTTTTAAAAATGTATTTGTACTTGTCAACACTCTTCCTAGGAATACTTGTGTTAGAAAGTATCATTTCCCTCTTGTTTTAGCCAAGTACCAAATTACTCAAGGGACTTTTTATATACATTATTTATGTAGTAAGTCAAAGGGGGCAAAGAAAATAAGATGAATTGGATTGATTTCATCTGCTTTTTATTACTTGAGGAGTGACTCAACCTTTTTTATCTTCTCCTACACACAGTTTGGTTAACTTAAAATCAACTTTAACTTTAAATGTCCAAAGAAATATGGTACTGTATTCCTGTTTTGGGTTCACTGTGTTCCCTAAAGTTCATGTGTGAGTAATTCAATACCCAATGCAAGAGAGTATGTTAAAGGGACCTTTTAAAAGGGGACTAATGGCATTATCATGGAGGTGGGCTAGTTATCACAGAAGTGGGTTCCTGATAAAAGAATGAGTTTGAACCTTCTGTCTTACTCTTGCTCTTACCCTCTCTTGCCCTTCCACCTTGGGATGACCTAGCAAGAATGCCCTCACCTGATGCAGGTTCAAAGACCTTGGACTTCTCAGCTTCTCGAACTGTAACAAATAAATCTATTGTTTATCAATTACCCAGTCTCAGTTATTCTGCTACAGAAGCACAAAACAGACTAAATCCATTTTTAATGTTAAATTCGATGAGTATGACCACATAGCCAATAAACCAACGGGTACGTAATACAACTTTACTAAGGTTGTAGTTTTTCCATATAAAAAGTGGAAGTGGCTTCTCAAGATCAAATAAAAACACAAAGGTAATTATAACTTTTATTACCTCAAAAAAGAATTAACCGTAATAAAAGTCTTATAAGACAAACTCCTCCTGATAATTAAATATAGCAATGAGAGCAGATTCTAAGAAAGAGTCACTGGAGGCTTGAACCTGCTAAGAAAGATTTTGAAGACTTTGATAGCAGTTGATACATTTCAGCTCCTAAAAACTTTAAAAACACATGCAAAATGATAATATTGGGCCCTTATCTTACACCACACACAACATTAACTAAAAACGAATTATAAACTTTAATGTGAGACCTCAAACTATACTACTGCTATAAGAAAACATAGGGGAAAAGTTTCCTGATATTGGTCTTGACATTGATCTTGTGTATGACACCAAAAGCACAGAAACAAAAGCAAAAATAGACAAGTGGAACTATATCAAACTAAAAAACTTTTGCACAGCAAAGAAGCAATCAGTAATTCAAAGACAACCTTGAAATGGGAGAAAATATATTTACACACCATATATTGAATAAGAGGTTAACATACAAGGAATTCCTACAACTTTGTAGCAAAAGAAAAACCCCAAATAATCAGATTAAAAAATGACAAAGGCCTTATATCGACTTTTTCCCAAAGCAGACATGCAGATGACCAAAAGGCATTTGAAAAGTTGTTCAACATAACTAATGATCAGGAAAATGCAAATCAAAACCACAATGAAATATTACTTCTCATCTGTCAGGACAGCTATTATCAAAAGAGCACAAGTATTGGCAAGAATGTGGAGAAATTGGAACATTTTTACACTGTTTCTGAGAATATAAATTAGTGTAGTCATTATGGAAGTCCCTCAAAAATTTAAAATAGAATTACCGTCTTATCCACAAGTCTTACTTCTGAGTATATATCCAAAAGAATTAGAATCTTGAGATACCTGCATGCCCATGTTCATTGCAACATTATCCATAATAGCTAAGACATGAAAACACAAATGCCCATCAGATGATAAATGGATAAAGAAAAATGACTTACACATACAGCAAAATACTACTCAGCCTTAGAAAATAAGAGAATCCTGCCATATGCAAGGAAATGGATGCATTTGGAGTATAGCATGCTAAGTGAAATAAGCCAGTCATAAAAAGACAAATGCTGCATGATTCCACTTACATGAAGTATCTAAAATACTCAGATTCATACAAGCAGAAAATAGAATGCTGGTTGCCAGGGGCTGGGTGAAGGGGGAAATGGGAATAAAGTTTCAGTGTGAAAGATACATAAGTTCTAGAGATCTGATGCACAACATACCTAAGACTAACAATACTGTTCGTGCACTTAAAACACTTGGTAATAGGGTATACTGGATATTAAAGCTTTTTTTTTTTTTTTTTTAAACCACAAAACCACACTCACACACTAAAAACTCTAAAGAGGCATAAGGAAACTTTTGGAGGTGATGGATACGCTTACCTTGATTGTGGTAATGATTTCACAGGCACATGTGTATGTTCAAACTCATCAAATAGTATACATTAAATATCAGTATTTTGTTTATCAGTTTTACCTAGAGGTAATAATTTTTTTTTTTAAGAAAGGAAAGTACACAGTTTAAAGAACTTTATTGACTCCACAAATTTTTCTAGTCATTTTCTGAGTTGCTTTAGAACTATATGGGTAAAGACTGAGACACATATTATGTTCAGAAAACATACTTTTTGTGAATTTCTTTTTTTTTTTTTTTTGAGGCGGAGTCTTGCTCTGTCGCCCGGACTGGAGTGCAGTGGCCAGATCTCAGCTCACTGCAAGCTCCCCCTCCCGGGTTTACGCCATTCTCCTGCCTCAGCCTCCCAAGTAGCTGAGACTACAGGCGCCCGCCACCTCGCCCAGCTAGTTTTTGTATTTTTAGTAGAGACGGAGTTTCACCGTGTTAGCCAGGATGGTCTCGATCTCCTGACCTCGTGATCCGCCCGTCTCGGCCTCCCAAAGTGCTGGGATTACAGGTTTGAGCCACCGAGCCCGGCCACTTTTTGTGAATTTCTTAAGGGACTTGGTACTTAGGGTATAAACTGTTTCATAGCTTGTAGACTTGCCTCTGTTTCTTGTACTTTGTGGCTATGAAATTGATTATCTGATATTCTTATGTGCCCCAGTGACCAGTTGGAAATTTAGAAAGAGGAAAGAGAAACCCATGAAAGAACTCATTAATAACTTCATGGTGAATCCAGCTTTCAAAGTGTTGAATCAGCCACAGCAGACTGTGGAGATGACTAAAGCTACAGCTCCTGTTAGTGGAATCCAGAGTCAGTGTAAACTTTTAATTAATTTTGTAAAGGACAAAATGCCCTCAATAAGGAGATACTTTTATTCAGGTCACGGCAATAGGGATGACCTTCATAGGGAACATGTCAACAAACAGGAAGAATACGTGGGGCTTTCTAGAAACAAATAAATAAGGAGGTCACTTGAAAGAGTGGACAGCAAGTCTCCACTCAGAAGGGTGAAGGGATTATTTGGGATATACAAGATGAAAGAAGTCTTTTTTGGTTAGCTATTACTTGGAATTAAAAAAAAGTATTACAGAGTGATGGTAGATTTCACAACAACCTTTGCTGCTTTTGAGTAACACACAGCTTAGATAAAGTTCAACATTGTCAGTTGCTCTTGAATTAGGCCAGAAAAGAAGGAATTTAGTCTAGAGAGGAAAATATTTGGTCTTTAATTTTCATGTTTTAAGACTTTTAAATTGGCTATATTTTTCCCTATTGAGAACAAAAGGAAAGGAAATTGTTTTGATAATAACAGGGGATCGTAGTTACTATTATTTTAAATTCGAAAATTTGAATATTGGGTTTTTTTTTTTCCTGTGGTGTATATTTTGTTTGGGACCAATTGTCTCCCTGTCCTCTTGACTGTCTTGTATACTTGCATCTGTAAAATCTCAGGTTTTCTCCCACTTCTTTGACACATTCTTCTTTAGCAAACATTCTCTCTATTCCTATAGTCTGAATAAAATTATCTCCTTAATGACTGGGCCAATTTGTTTTTCACAAAATCAATCAAGAACCTGTAATGAGTTTGTAACCCATTAACAGCAGTTCAGTGTAATTTGTTCTAGAAACTACATAGGTTGGATTTCTTTGTTAGTGTAACTCTGAAATCCAAGTAAAGAATACAATATTGTAACCCATTTTTAAAGAGTTTGGGAGCGATATTATACTGACTCTCCTCCAATAGTCCCTTATTGGGAAATATGAACTATAGAAAATGGTGAACATGGCCAAATGAAAGTAGAATTGGTAGGGCTTTGGTATCTCTAGTTTTTCCCCTTGGGGTGTACAGTCTGGTTATGCTCTGATTAAACAAAGTCTTGAATAGGAAACTCTAGTGTCCATTAAAGAGAACAAAATAGGGAACAGTAGTCCTCTGAGAGAAAAGGACTTTCCCGGGAAATACCTATCTTTTACTTTCTTCTTCCCCTTTTCTTTGGAGAAATTATTAATTTAACCAGTTAAATTCCAAAACACTGAGTAGAAGAATGCACTTATAAATAACAACAATGTGCATTCAAAGTCTAAAGAGGATGTAGTTTCTCTCCTTTTTTGTATTCAAGTATGCAGACCTGGGATCTGCTACTCAGGGCAGCTCAGGACATCTTTTTCAAGAGCAAGAGCCTGCCCTTGTCCTTAATACCTCCTTCCATGCAGATGAAGGTGCTAAGATTCAACTTTGAAGGGATTAAGTGTAGGGGTATTTCATGGAACTGACAGGTGAGGATACTTTTTAGGTTACATCTAAAGCTGCAGGCTACAGTCACACTTCTCTGGATTAGTCCAGTGTCTTAGTTTCCTAGGGCTGCTGTAACAAAGTATATCATGAACTGGGTTGTTTAAAACAACAGAAATTTATTATCTCATTCATTGTGGATGCTAGAAGTCTGAAATTAAGATATCAGCAGACCTATCCTCCCTCCAAAAGCTCTAGGGAAGATTTCTTCCTTGCCTCTTTCTAACTTCTGGTGACTCTAGGACGTTCATTGGTTGTAGCTTTGTTTCTCCAATTTCTGTCTCTGTTGTTACATGACTTTATTCCTTGTATGTCTTCACATAGCCTTTTTATAAAGACATCAGTCTTTGGATTTAATGTTCAGTCTAATCCAGTACAACCTCATCTCAACTAATTACATCTGCAAAGACCTTATTTTCAAATAAAGTCACAGTCTGAAGTTCCAACTGGTCATGAATTTTGGGGGGACACTGTTCAAAACAGTAAATGGGCCAGTAACTGTTACTTTGCCATTTTTTGCACTTTCTTTTAAGTGCAAAAAAGTGTAAGTAAGATATCTGTATATCTTACTCAATAATTTTATTGATCATTTCTGGAGGCATTGAAATGGCTTTCCTTGCTCACAGGCTTAGTATGATCTTGGGAAAAAAATCTGAAGCAGAGTGTTTATAGGAAGTGTTTACAAGTATTTATAGGAAGTGGCCTTTGGAGGGTAGAAGTGAATGCAAGAGAGATGTAGGTGAACCATTCACAATGACTGCTATAGGAATCCTTCCTTTAAATTCTATTTTTTCTGTATAGCATGATTTTACAGTTTTTTTTTAAGTAGATGTGTACCTTCTCCTCATTAAAGTTCAGAAAAATAAATATTATTTATATGAATAGCATGTTTTTATAATTTAAGTAATCAGCTGACCATACAAGGTAACTAATGTCACAAAGCACTAAACTATTCTAAAACTGATGTTATTAATTTTGGTAGACTTATCACCACCATCCATTTTAGAATTACTATTAAAGTAATAATTTCATAAAACAATATATCTCAATTACATTGTTTTTCTCTTAATAAAGGATATATATCATAGGCCTGGCACAGTGGGTCACCCCTATAATACCAGCACTTTGGGAGGCTGAGGCAGGAGGATAGCTTTAGCCCAGAAGTTTGAGAGCAGCCCTGGAAACATGGCAAAATCCTATCTCTACCAAAAATACAAAATTAGTCAGGTGTGATGGTGTGCAACTCTGGTCCCAGCTATTCGGGGAAGTGAGGTAGGAGGATTGCCTGCACCCAGCATGTCCAGGTTGTGGTGATTACGCCTCTTTACTACAGCCTGAGCAACAGAGTGAGATCCTGTCTCAAAAAAAAAAAAAAATATATATATATATATCTTATACTATGCTGAAAATATCATACTTCAAAGCTATGCAATTTTAATAGTATATTATTAAGATTTTAGTTGGTTCAAAGTACATATTTGATTGTATTTGCCTCTCTTTTCTTTCATCAAAGTTTATATCTACCATTAAATATAGCATACAATTTTAGTATGTTGACTGTATACTCATTTGTGTTTAAAGCAGATCCAAATGAGTTGTCAGAAAAGAACCCTGTTTCCATCAGGTACAACTCAGAGCAGAGGCAGAACGGCATTATGTTTGATTAAGGCTCCTCATTAAAATCTTCTGTTTTCACAAAAAGGTATTAACCCACAGCACACTTGTTTACTAGGATGTATAGCCTTTGTTCCAACTTGGATTAAAAATCAGAAACAACAGTTATAATTCAGGGACACAACTTTGAATGCGCTGTTACCCAATATTTATGAAAAGCTTAGTTGAGATAATGTCACTTAAGGATGTTTGCTACAAGGGCATGTAGTCCCTTTTTCTTAATCTAGATACACAAAACCAAATTATATTAATTCAGATCACTGGAGAACTGAATTCTTAGACCACCTTCTATTTCTCTGACATATCCCTGTCTTTACTCTGCTTTCCTTTTTTTGAGGTTTTATTTAAAAATATGAAACGCTATATCCACTGAAACTATATTGAAATTTAGCCCATTTTATCATGTACTATTGTCTTTACATGTATCCACAGAAAAATTATTTTCTGATATGAATAATTTATTTATGCAAGTGGACAAGATGACCATTACAGTAGCTAGATCATAATTACAGGTATAAAAATATATAAATCCTTATTATATTCATCATAAGCTACATTTTTGTCTTCATTTTTCCTACTCCCTTGCCTTTTTTCTTATAATTGAACTCCACTTTTAATTTTATAGTATAGTTATATCTTATGTAGTTATCTCAGCTCCCTTATTTAGAAAAAAGACAAAGTTTTAAAATAAGGCATGTGTGCTTATATATACAACTGTGAAAGCACAGAGTCTCATATGCTTAACAAAAAATAAAAAAAGCAACCAAGCAAATAAAAAGATGAAGAATTGTTACTTGAAAGCAGTAATTAAGGTATGCAGTGAAAGTTTAGAAACATTCTTGCTGTGTGTAGATTTCTTCTATCATTTTCTGAAGATGTTAGTTTTGTGTATCTACATTGATTCAGGTATCCAAGGATATGGATAGATGTATTAGTTTCATAGGCCTGCTTTAACAAACTACCACAAAACTAGAGGTTTAATACAACACAAATTTATTGTCTCATAGCTCAGAAGGCCAAAAGTCCAAAATCAAGATGTTGTCAAGTTTGATTCCTTCTTGAGGCTCTGAGGTAGAAGCTGTTCCATGCCTCTCTCCTAGCTTCTGGAGGCTCAGGTGATGCTTGGCAGTCCTTGTCATTTCTTGATTTATAAATGCATCATTTCAATCTCTACTTCTGTCTTCTTCTTATTTTCCCTCTGTGTCTCTCTGTTTCAATTCTTTCCCTGCTTTCTCTTATAACACCACCAGTCTGCATTCAGGGTCAACTCTGAATACAGTATGATCAGTATCTTTAAATTATATCCGCAAAGATGCTTATTCCAAAATAGGTCACTTTCTGAGGATCTGGGTGGGCATATCTTTTGAGGAGTACTCTTCAACCCACTACATTAGAATTTCCATCATGTGAAGAAACTTGTCAAAAATCTAAATGCATCTGTCTTTTAATAACATGTAGATATGTAGGGAACATGAAATAATTACATATTTTAAAACCTGAAATTTCAATTCACTGATTTGTTTGGTGTTGAATATAAGGTAAGAAAAGGAAAAGACAACTTTACTGACTGAATTCTGCTATGTACTTAACCTCTTTTAAGGATAAATGCTCCCCCATACTTCTTGCTGGTGAATTATATCCTTGACAGTCATATTTGGTATTACATGACTGACATTATTTGGCTTCCCACCCAAATCTCATCTCAAATTGTAATCCCCACATATTGAGGGAGGAACCTGTTAGAGGTGATTGAATCATGAGTGTGATTCCCCCTTGCTGTTCTTGTGATAGTGAGTTCTCATGAGATTTGATAGTTTAAAAGTGTTTGACATTTTCCCCCTCACTCTCTCTTTCCAGCCATGTAAGATGTGCCTTGCTTCCCCTTCGCTTTCTGCCATGACTGTGAGTTTCCTGAGGCCTCCTCAGCCATGCAGAACTGTGAGTCAATTAAACCTCTTTTCTTTATAAATTACCCAGTCTCAGGTAGTTCTTTATCGCAGTGTGAAAATGGACTAATACGATGACTCAACCATAAACTCTCCCATCCACTCTGAACCCTGGCCAAGTATCAAAAAATGCAAAATAAGCTATGCTAATGAGATGTATTTGCTTGCTACAATTTGAATCAGGAAGTATAGACAAAAAAAGATCACATAGTGGAAGCAATGGAAGTTGAAGGTAAAAGGATGAAATGAGAAAGGAGATTGGGGTAAAGAAGAGGTCATATCCCATTATGAACAGGGAAAACTAATGAGAGAAAAACAACTAAAATGAGTAGATCACGTAGAAGAGAAAACACACAGAAAGTGAGAAATCTGATTGTCAGTAGGTATAGAAGAAGACAACAAACATGTTCTCACATCAAAGAAACTACTCTTACTATTCCCTCTGCTAAGAATGCTCTTTCTCCAGATATCATCATAGTTTATCCCCTTATGTCCTTCAGCACTATCTGCTCAAATGTCACATTTTTCTATAGCCCATATTTGAATACCTTAAGTTAAATAAGAGCCCACAACTACCACCCTTACCACCAATGCACCACTTTCTATCCCCCTTACTTATATCTATTTTCTTTATGCTACTTATTACTACATATATGCACACACACATGCATACATACACACCTACTGTATCTCTAGCCACTATATGTGGTATGATAGGCACTTAGTAAAATATTGTGAAAGAAAAATGTGAATAAATAAAATCTCAGAGTTTTGTGAGTCATGTTAATAAAATGAAAGGAAATTCTGAGAACTCTGTAGGGTTCTTGGAACCAGTCTTAGTGTCCCTGGGGTGATTTTATACAGTAGACCTTATTAAAATCCCACAAGATACCTGACTCAATTTTTATAATACTGTACTTGATCTAGTGTAAGAAAGTCTTATTATTTGTAACCAAAGCTATTTGAATTAACTTTGTCACCAATAAGCTCTATTATATTTATCAGTGGAACCTGGATTCCACAGGCAGTTGTCTAAGTGAAGTATACTAAAAAATATATGCTATAGATAAAAACATAGAATGCATTTCACAGCCAAATATAATTTATTGGTAGAATTATCCATTGGCTTGAGTTATCTAGGCATTTACTTTGATATGTTTGAGAAGGGAATCTGAATTTGACAACATTTGTAATAAATAAGGAATGTATGCTTTTGCAATAACATTTGTAATTCTCCAACTCGACATCAAGTTAAGAATATTTTTCTTCTTGAATTGCCAGTGGACCAAGAGTTTGCCCAATCTAGAATTGATCTGCATGAATTTGATGAAAATCAGAGTTTACATTGCTATTTTCATGGGTATTATTAAAGGGATTTTGTTGTGCATGCATTTTTAGTTATTCAAGGGCAGTTGTTAAACCAAGTTCTATTGTTTTCCTTCTGAAAACACTGTAATTCATTTTGCACCTTCTTAAATTAATGCATACCTTTCCTAAAATGATAGTGTGCTGGGTGGATTTCCCTCTGAGAGGTCCACAATCTATTAAAGTCAGAGATGAATGAAATTTTCTACTCTAAACAGGATTACAGAATACATTTCTGCCTTCACTGCAGAAAGGTTCTTATTCAAATTAGGCAGGGTCTTTATTCACCTTGGGATCTCACTGCATTCACATGCATTAAAGACATCAAGAGAAAGGTCACAAACATTTCATACTCACTTGCAAAATGTATTTTATATTCAACTTGTAGGCTGGGACATATGCTTCATCCAAGGAGACATATGTCCTTTCCAAATATCTTGATTTAAAATGATATCTGATAATGACAAATTCTCGTTAGGTCATACAAAGGACACCGATATAAACTTACCGGACATGGTAGCTGATTTCTCCCAGTCTCCCTCTATTACAAACACCATGTATGTTAAATTGGGTTCTGATTAAGGTAGTGAATGTATTGCAAGGTAACTTTAAAAAGGGTAATTTATTGAAATATGGATATGTCTTCTGTCTTTGCCTTTGTACTTCTTTATTAATTTTTCAGTATATTTTCTTTCTCAAATCTGTGGTGGTGTACATAAAGCCTACTGAGTCATTATCAACTCCATGTCAGTCTTTCAAGTACCAACCTACCAACCCTTTGCTAATATATATTTGTATAATTATTCATTTGAATCAAATTTATAAGTTTATAGCAAATAAGAATCATGTAAATTTAGGTAAGACCTCTGTCAGAATTCACTTTTATGAAAATATTACCTACTTTGAATCCTTATTCATAAAATATTATTATCTAATATCTAACAGTTCATACTTTAAAAATATAAGCACAAGCCCTCTTACTGAGAGAAATAATAACAGGCTGTAATAATGAATAACTTACTTTAAACAAATGTTTGTATTTGACAATAAAACAGAGATCATAATTAATATTTGATAGCTATGTCCCCATTATAGGTGTAAATTCAAGTCTTCTTTTTTCCTCAGGGACAAATATACTAGTTAAGTAAGTTTCAGTTTTTGAATGTTGTGTGTGTATATATATATATATATGTAAAGAGAGAGAGAGAAACAGAGAGAGAGAGAGAATATCTATCACTAATCTTCATTTGTCTGTAGTATAAACTCTCTTATTTTGAGAAAACTTTAAATTGTTGACTTTGATTTTAAAGGTCTGGACTAATCTACCATACATTTTAGATAAATTAAAATTAGTGAGAGTGCCTACCCATAATATTTGTAGTATATTTGTAATTTGCCAAAAATCCTATTTTATTGAGATTTCTCTGATTTATACAACATGTGATTTGAGTAAGTTATTGTTTTTTAAAATAATAGGTTGCGATTATAATAAGAACCTCTAGGTCTTTTCAGAAACTCAAGTCAATCATACTTGGAAAAGATGTTATATAATATATTTTGGCATTTCGCCTTCATGATTTCTGTTAGATGGTCTAATACCCTTTGAAGCCTATCTATTTTTTTAAAATCTTACTTGCCTTTTCTACATCTCTGTTGATATAATCCTTTTTTTGTTTTCTTTCCTATAATGTATTGTCTAAGAAGCTGTAAAATGTCTGGGTGAAACTAATGCATAGTGAAATGTAGTGCAGCGCAGGAAGTGTTGTCTTGAAGTTAGAAAAATCTGGGATGAGATATAGCCTCACAAATTATATAATCCTGGTAAAAATATTTAACCTTTTAAAATCTGTTTTCTTGTCTATAAGATAGGAATAATAATTATATCTAACTCATCGGTCTATTGTGGCATCAACTAAAATAATGTAAGCAAAGGGCTAAATATAGTACCTTGCCCAAGCAGTCTATAAAGTTTAGTTCCTTATTTTTCCACATTTTTTCTTGTTCTTCCCTCAAAGACTACATGAGAGAAGACACAGGTGTTTGCCTGTGTGGTTTTCTGTTTGGTTTTGCTTTTCGTTTCTGTGCTTTGTAGCTTGTAATAAAACAACAGTAACAACAACAACAACAACAAACCTTTAGGATATTTTCCAAAGATGGATTATTTTGGGGCCAAATATGTTTGAAACTGTTCAACAATGTATCAAGGAAAAATAGAAATCTTTGTTGGATACAAAAAGGGTCACTAGAGAAAAGTCAGTGAGCAGGAGAAACAGAATTCCACATAGACCAAGTGCTGTAAATGCCAAGTAAGACCAAGTTAGATGGGCTCTGATAGCTAAAGTGGCAACCATTAATCTTGGAAAACTGTCAGTTAACATAAGAAAGAATAAAGGCACAATCAAATATCAGGTGTTAGGATGGTTTGTAGAAGGAACAAAATGAAGAATACAAGAGAACCAAACTTGTAAATGAAGCCAAGAGAGAGGTTAGTAGCAAGATAACAAGAAGTGATAGAAATGGGTGCATTCTGATGCAAGTATGATGAAGAGTCTCATTACTGGCAGGACTGCTTTTAAAAGATAAAGTGAATGTTATTTCTGTTATTATGAGTGCAAGTGGAATCTAAAAGAAGACTTTGAAAGAAAAGAAAGTGATTAAGAGGGACCTGTCCATATCTGCAGCCCTCATAACTTTTAAAACCTGGACAAGAACAAGATAACATGGAAATTTTACTGTCTGCATTGTAGACTACTTAGTTCAGGCTACGATAGTCCCATTGGTGTCTAGAAACGTAGATTTTCCCTAATTTTTCTCCCTAGAAGTTAAAAGGGTTTTGGAGAGGAGTCTGTTGTACCACTGTCTAGACCACAGCATAGGTAGCTGTCTCTGATATCTCATATCTCTGTATGCATGTTAGTTTTGTGTTTTAACCTATGACTCAATGGTGAAACTACTAGTTATTTATGTAACCTGTAACTTAAGAAAAATGTTACAGTTCAGTCCTTATAATTTGGGACAGTATTACATACTGAAGAACATAACATGTAATTTTCAACTTTTATTTTGGTAATGCTGTGATTCAGATTTTAAAATGTAGACAGAGCCATTAGAACCATGTGATATAACCGTATTCTCAGTTAGAAATAATAGTGAAAAATGTAGCTTACATTGTTTCTTATCACAGGATTAATTAGTTATCAACTGGTTAATTTGAGCCTTGCATTAATTATTGATAACATGTGAGAGTACTTCCCTTCTAACAGGATAATGGGTATATATTTCTTAATGATTGATGTGCTTATTATTTTCAAAATATTCTTATCTTTAAATGACTTATCGTGAATCAAAATATTGCCATATAATGGTATATGCATAGGCTTTTCTAATCAGTCATTGATTTTTCTATTGATTTTTCCATATTTTTATAAGATTTTTCTCTCTAACATGAAATGATGGATGTTGAAAACATGCTGCAAACTATAAAAGACTTTATACAAATGCAAAGAGTTCCTCTTGTTTTCTACTAAAATGCAAGTAGTGAATTTTTATGTGTATATTTGATTATAAATATATCATAGAAATTTGGTAGACTGGGATTTCATTGCTCACCATTTCAATTTTCCAAATTATGTTTTCTCCATTATGCCTATTAAAAACTTTTCTTTTGCCTTCCATAACACTTTCTGTTGCTATCAGGGGCCCCAAAATGAAAAGCTCAGAAAAAAAAAAAGAAAGAGAGAAAGGTTAGTAAGTTATTATGAGTTATTACATGTCAGGCTATGGTATGTTAAAATGATATGATTAAAAATTTTTAAAGGTAACAAGTTTCTACTATCCCTGCAATCACATCCCATTTAAATGAGATTTTGCTACACCACCTACTGGGTATCTACCCAAAAGAAAATAAATCAATATATCAAAGAGGTACTTGCACTTGCATGTTTATTGGAGCACTATTCACCATAGCAAAGATATGGAATCAACCTAAGTATCCATCAACAGATGAATAAAGAAAAGGTGGTATGTATACATAAAAGATTACTATTCCACCATAAAAAAAAAATGAAATCATGTCATTTATAGCAATGTAGATGAAACTGGAAGTAATTATTTTAAGCGAAATAAGCAAGGCACAAAAAGGCGAGTATCATATGTTCCTACTTATATGAGGGAGCTGAAAAATTTATAGACTTGGAATTAGTGAAAATAGATAAGAGACTGGGATGGGGAGAGGGCAAAGAGAAACGGGTAAAAGGGTATCAAACACATGGTAAGATGGAAGGAATAAGTTCAGGCCAGGCGTGGTGGCTCACGCCTGTAATCCCAGTGTTTTGGGAGGAAGAGGCAGGCAGATCACGTGAGGTCAGGAGTTCAAGACCAGCCTGGTCAACATAACGAAACCCCATCTACTGAAATACAAAAATTAGCTGGACATGGTGGTGGGTGCCTGTAATCCCAGCTACTCAGTAGGCTGAGGCAGGAGGATCACTTGAACCTTGAAGGTGGAGGTTGCAGTGAGCCAAGATTGTACCACTGCATTCCAGACTGGGTGACAGAATGAGACTCCATCTTAAAAAAAAAAAAGTGGGGGGGGGTGGTGGTTTAATGTTTGATAGAGTAGGATGACTATATTTAAAAACTGTAGCATATTCAGATTATGGACACTATCAAAAGCTGCATTGATCACTACACATTATATACATATAAACATTTTTTTCATGCGCCCATACATTTGCACAATTTTTTAAAAAGATATGGAATCTATTTCTCTAAGTCTTAAATCTGGGTTTGGTCCTGTTACTTGTTTTGATAATGGATGTTAGCACATAGGTATTTGCTTTCTTATGCACCGATTAAACCCTGAGACTGCTTGCCAAAGAAGCTGAGAGTAGCCTTCTGAAGGGTGAGAGGTCATCAAGAGCAGAGACAAGCCATCCTAGGTGAGCCTAGACCAACCAGCCTGGCAACTTCCATAACATGAGCGAGGCCATCCTAGACCATCTAGTGCCCTCAAAGCTGGCCCAAACCAGAAAATCTAAAGAATTATCAGAAATTATAATTTTTTGGTTTAATATTTTGAAATGGTTTGTTATACAGTAAAGGCCTATTAATACAGATAACATCATGTGTCTACTAAAGGAATGAGTTGTCACTTTGAGAGTATTAATTATTTTATTCAATTGCTAACAGCTCATACTAAAAACAGAAGCAGAAGGAAAGAGTTTGAGAGTAGTAAAATGAAATGAAATGATGCTTCCGGTAATTTTCTTAAAAGTGAATAGACACTTTCACTTAAAAGTGAATAGGCTTGGTGAATAGGCACTTTAAAGAGTCTCTGTATCATGAGAATTTATAAGATGCATCCATAGGGAAACCCTAAAGAGTATATTAGACCAACAAGAAAGAAGGAATATCAAGAGGATTGTTGAAATACTCTAGAATAAATGTTTTGTTTTATGTTTATTCTCCAGACTAAAAGAATGACTTTTCCATAAATAACATAAAAAAATTGATCTTTCTATAGAATGAAGTAAAAAAGAAATTATGAGATTCATATTTATGCTCTAGTTCAGTTTCATAGTTGACAAATATTAATTTAAAAAGGAAAACAACCCTGTAACTTTGGGAGGAACTAGTCAAAATGAATAAGTTTGTTGAGAATGAAATGTGACTCTGAAGAAAGAGTAGTAATATCGGACAAATTTTCTACTATGGTGCTTATTTCTTGGCTTTACAGTATCTGCAGTTCTGTTAGTTTCAATTTTTTCCCTAGTTATCAAAAACCTAACTTTCTTAAAGTGTAAAAGGAAATTTGTCACTTTATATAAGTGAAAAGTCTGTGACTGTAGTGGATTTAGGGATGACTGGATCCAGGAACATCAAAAATTCAATATTTCTCTTTCTCTTGGCTCAGCTTTATTCTCTTTTGTCTATGTTCCTCAAAAATTCCAACTTACATAGTATTTACAACCAGAAAACTAAGAGAAAATGAGTTTCTAACTAAAATTTCAAAATTGAATTTTGATGTGATTGAGTTTGCTCCTGGTCTATGTACTATGCCCTCTTCTGGAGCAGGTTGAACAGCTCTGCTGGAAAAACATGAACTAAAAGTGGGAGAAGGACTGTGTTCAGAAGACAGTCAAGGGTGGACAGATTAATATTTATATCAAAGGACAAATATTGAGTATTGGCATTAAAAATAGGTAGAAATAGATTTAGAGATAGAGATAAATATATAAACACATGACAGAAATTAGGAATCCACACCTATCATAACCACTTTTCCTCAGAAGGAATAGTTTTTCAGAAGAAAACAAAGAATGATAAATGAACTTTCATGATGACAATTGAACTTTGGCACCAAATAATGATATTAAATTCAGCAAACAGAACTTCAACCCAAGGAGAATTCCTAGTAGGGCTGAATATTTCTTAGCTAAAATGCCTCACTCTGATTTTTACTCACTCAACTTGCACTCAGAGGTGTGAAAAGATGTGTCTAAACCCCAGAACATGCCAGCCTGGAAGAATTAAGAGATCATAAAACTGGAAGAATTTTCTCCATTATTGGAGGCAAATAATTGCCTGTGTTCTAAAACTAGGGCAGTAAGGCAGAGGGAACAGCCTCCAACTGGTTTTATATTAACAGTAATATAGAAATAAGAGGACAGAGATGGGGCAGGGGAAGAGAGAGAGAGAGAGAGAGAGAGAGAGAGAGACCCCTATATATAAAAGACCTACTTCCTTTTATTGTTTGGGCAATGTGGAAGTCTCAGTGCCTGGGATTATAACCCAATTATGTAGGTTCAGATTTGTCCAATACACAGAAACATGTTTTTTATTTTCAGTGAGATTAAGTGTGAGGATGTAGTTAAGCATGTAAATACTACAATGTTCAATTAAATTTTTTGAAAGTCAAAAATATCAATTTTGGATTCTGAATCGAATTATATTCTATATCTTAATAACTTATTTTTAATTGTTTTGGTTCAAAACTTTTGAATGTAAAGCTCTCAATTCCTTCAATAGGATGAACTGGATTCTGAGTTATCCAGTATAGTAACCATCAGCCATTTTGCTGTTTACATTTAAATTCATTATACTTAATATTTTAAATCAGTTATTTCTTCACATTATCTGTATTTCAGGTGCTCCAAAGTTCCATGCAAGTACTGTCTAACCCCACTGAGAGTACCGAAAGAAATTTCTACTATCACAGAGTTTCTATTGGGCAGAAATGGGCTAAATAGTAGGAAAACACTCTCACTGTATGCATCTAGAAATACAGGATAAGTGTCAGAACCACTGAGCTCAAAGAAGATCTTTAAAATATTGAGAATGATAAATACATAAATGAGTTATTTGTAGACACAATGGGCGTGGAGATTCCTAATCTGCGTAATTTCTGGTTTTGATTTTAACCCCAAGGACAACTCCTTCTAGCTGGGCTAGGGTTTTTTTTAAATCAAATGAAGGTCTAACAAAGTTTTAGTCCCTCATAAAAATGAGTGTTGGAATTAAAACGTTTAATTACAGCTAGGACATTAAAAGGGCTAAATCTTAGTAGAGAATAGGTTTTAGAAGTCACACCTACTAGAAAACATTATGCCAATTTGTCTTTTCCTGAATGGGTTCTAGGGAAAAATGTGTCCTCTGAGAATTTATAACCATGGTTCTCTATCACGAGTGTTTTGCAGGTTTGAATTTACATTATTTGCATAGTTTGTGAACTGCAGAGAAATAAAGTGTAAACTGATGGCAAGTTGGTGACATTCTAGGGGAACTTAGTAGACACAAAGAAAAAAACAATCTGGAAATGCAAAAACTTTAGCCTAAAACACATGAAACTGTCACAGATAAAAGCCTACTGAATGTTAACTCACATTTTAAACCTATAAAACGTACAGCAAATCGTCAAACATTAGTGAGTCAGCAGGTAATACACAGAAATGTTATCACACCAAGATGTCTAGATGATAGAATAATTTTACAAATACTGTTGTATAGGTAAGATTAAATTGGATAATTACATAAGAGAGTAAAACTATAATGGCTTTCTTTTAATATCAGGAACAAGACTTGGCTGTCCACTCTTGCCATGTCTATTCTACATTATACAGGAGGTTCTAATCAGAATGATTGAGCAAGAAGATGAAATAAAAGGCATTCAGATTTAATAAGAAGATGTCAAAGTATTTTCTATTTACATATGATGTAATATGGTATTTAGAAAAGCCTAAGGGTTGCATAAAATTATTAGAACTAATGAATAAGCAAAGTGGCAGGATACAAGATCAATATTAAACATCAAATGTATTTCTATGTACTAGCAAGAGAAAATTTAAAAATGAAATTAGAAAGGCAATTCCATTTATAATAGCATCGAACATAATATTTAGGAATAAACTTAACAAACAAGTTAAATAAACACTTGTATACTGAAAACTATAAACTTTCTTGAATAAAATTTAAAAAGACATAAACAAATGGAGTCACCTTTCATATTCATGGATTCAAAGATGTAATGTTATTTAGAAGTCAGTACTCTCAAAATGTATGTAGAAATTCAGTACAAGCATTTTGCATGGTGTTTTTAAAAATTATATAAAAGCACAATGGGTCAAATATAGCTAAAACAGTCTTAAAAAAAATGTTGGGCTGGGCGCGGTGGCTCACGCCTGTAATCCCAGCACTTTGGGAGGCCGAGGCGGGTGGATCACAAGGTCAGGAGATTGAGACCATCCTGGCTAAGATGATGAAACCCCGTCTCTGCTAAAGATACAAAAAATTAGCCGGGCGCGTTGGCAGGCGCCTGTAGTCCCAGCTACTCGGGAGGCTGAGACAGGAGAATGGCGTGAACCCGGGAGGCGGAGCTTGCAGTGAGCCGAGATCACGCCACTGCACTCCAGCCTGGGTGATGAGCAAGACTCCATCTCAAAAAAAAAAAAACCACACACACACACAAAAAAAAAATGTTGGAGGACTTAACACTTCCCAACTTCAAAGCTTATCACAAATAACTAGTAAGCAAGACAATGTGGTACTGGCCTAGGTATAGATCAATGTAATGAAATATAGTGTTCTTTAATAAATTCTTACATTTATGATACATTGGTATTTGGTGACAGTTATGAGACAATTCAGTGGAGGAAATGCAAACTCTTCAACAAATGGATATCCACATGCAATAGAATAAATTTAGAATTTTACCTCATACCATATATATAAATTAAGTCAATGGATTAACAAATTAAATATAAGCTAAAACTTTTTAAAATTTTAGAAAAAAACATGAGGTGCATTCTCCTTGACCTAGATTTGACAATGGATTCTCAGCTGTGACACCAAAACTGATCAACAGAATAAAACAGATATATTGGACTTGTTCCAAGTTAAAACCATTGTATATCAAAGAACACTCTAAAGAAAGTGATGGAAGGTACCCACAAATCATATATCTGATAAGGAACTAGCATCCAGATACATAGAGAACTGCAGCTCAACAATGAAAAGACAAATAATTAAAAATGGGCAAAGGATTTGAATAGATACTTCCCTGAATAAGCTATACAAATAACCAATAAGCATATGAAAGGTGATCCACATCATTAGTTATTAGGGAAATGTAATTAATTAGTCATTCAAGAAATACAATTAAACCATGAAACACAACTAGAATGGATATTGATAAAAATGACAGAAAATAACAAATGTTGACAAGCATGTGGAAGACCTGTAACCCTCATTCATTGCTGATACATATGAGAAACTGTGCAAGTGCTTTGGCACACAGATTGGAAGTTCCTCTAACTGTTAAACATAGAGATACCATATGAACCAGCAATCCTACTCTTAAATCTACTTCCATAAGAAGCGGGAACATTTGTCCACATAAAATGAATGTATGAATACTCCTAACAGCATTATTCATATTCATTATTCAGATGCCAAAAAGTAGAAGCAACCCAAATGTCCATCAACATGGAAGAATAAAAAAAAAATGTGGTAAATTCATTTGATGGTATATTTTTTGACAATAAAGGTTACAGCAATTGGTTACAGCAATGACATGTGCTACAATATGGATGATCCTTGCAAACATGCTAAGTGAAATAAGTCAGTCACAAAAGACTATATTTTGCAGGATTCCAGTGATGTAAATTGTATAGAATAGGAAAAAACATACGGATGGAAAGTAGATCAGTTAGATCAGTAGAAAGACACTGCTAATGGGTACAGAGTTGTTTTGTTTTGTTTTGAGTAATGAAACATCCTCAACTTAGATAATGGTTATGTTGCACAACTCTGAATACAGTAAAAGTCACTGAATTGTACACTTAAAAAGATAAATTTTATGGTATGAAATTGTACCTGCATAATTACATATGAAACATTTGTGGAAGAAAAAGATACGATAAAAGAAAAAATCCAGTTTAAGGAAAAAGAATATAAAATGAGAGTAGTTAAAAACTCAATACGTATTCTAAACTGCACATTATAACTCTGAAGCAAGAATCATTAACTATAAAAATTAATTTGAGAAAAAGTCCTCAGAAGGCAATCGAATATGTATAAATATTAAAATGTGTATATGTATGTATAGATGTGTAACTATAAATATTAATATATAAAAACATTTTTTAAAATTTAAAATTTGAGAATTCTCTTATTTAAGACAATTAAATGAGACCCTCTAACATATGTTGAATAGGATTTTCACTGGAGAGTATTTAGAAATGGAATGAAGAAATGTTTAAGAGTTTGTGACTGAGAATTTTTCCAAATAAAAGAAATGCATACATATTCACATTGATGAAGCAAAAGGAGATGTGCACTGGCTTGATAACAATAGAGTCACACCTACACACGAGTGAGTCCAACTGAACAGAGAAGGTCTCAGGAAAACAAGAAACAATATGCAATGAGTGATTACCCACAAAGACAACTGATTTCTCATTGGCAATAATGGAGGCTGGAAGAATTTGAAATAACAGCATCAAAGTGATGACGAAAAATAATTGTCATTTTAGAAATCTATAATCAAAATATTACTTTCCATGGACTCACATTTAAAGGAAGAAGAAAATCCTAGAAGAAAATAGGGGTATGCACAAAATAATTGATGGACTCATTGATAACCCAAATAATATTTGATTAAACTAATCAAATAACCATAATCAAATAACTCATAATTGAGTCCCACAATTAACTGGGACTAACACTTGGATTGACAATTACATTTTAAATGAAGGGTCAAGGAAATTCGAATTCTAATGACCTTGCGTGGTACAGAGGGGGAGAAAACAGCCTGGTGAAAGGATACAAGAGTTGGCATCAGAAATATACATATCAGGTTAAGATCTTTCACAAATTAAATTATCTGTTCTCTATTTTCATGCCTATTATAAATTCCAAATTTGGCCTCGAGTCAATAGATTCTAGTGAGGATGTATGTCAATTTGATTAACATTTGCTAGAAGTCTCACTCTCTTAAAGACACAAAATAAAACAGAAAACGACAAAAAAGGAACATAGCTAGACTTTCATTACCAAGGTCTCTCAAGCAAAGCCACTTCCCACAGGGATTCCTCTGAGCTGTGTTGTTTAGGCAATATAGTGAGATGGGACATCCAAATAGTGGTCAAGGGGAATTAATGTTATAGCTGGAATGGTAGGAATAAGCATCAAGTTTTTGGCAACATGGATAAGAACATTAGTAATGTGATAAATTGATTAGAGGATTAAAGCTCATTGGTATGAAGAACGTAATATGAATAAGGCCCAGCAATCCAGGAAAGAATATGTTGGAATCCCATTTTAGGTAGTGCTGGCCTTTTATTGCAATGACTGGAGATGGAGTTTGAGGAACAAGTAAAGAGTTAGATCTCAGTATCTCTGAAGTGGTGTAATACGCCTCACTATCTACTTCCAGTCATCCTTTCCAAGTAACTGGTCCCAATTACTGCCCAAATATAAACCAATTCTTTCCCCATCCTTATTCTATTACCCTCTGAAACTTCCCATTCTAATCCCCCAAAAGTTTCAGGTTACAACCTTTTCTCGAGTCTACAACTAAATGGAAGATTATTTTGGCATACTTCGAATTGCCTACTGTTGAGAGGTTTTCCATCTGATGCAGTTCTGCTAGTCTGTATTGTTCTCAACCCTGACCCAGCACCCAGATGGTACTTGTATCTGATCTAGTATATGAAAACTCTAGTCCTCAGAAGGCTTTTTTAATTCCCTCACCTCACTGAGAAAATTTGGGGTCTCCACCTCCAAGGGTGCAATGTGTTTATTCAGGAACATTTTCTGAAATGTCAGTCAAATGTTTTTCAAGGTATTTTATTATTCAGATTAAACAGCAAAGTTTGAGGACTGGGAAAAATTATTGTAAGTAAATCAAGTCAGCACACACTAGCTATTTTATTTTATTTTATTTTATTTTTTTGAGACGGAGTCTCGCTCTGTCGCCCAGGCTGGAGTGCAGTGGCCGGATCTCAGCTCACTGCAAGCTCCCCCTCCCAGGTTCACGCCATTCTCCTGCCTCAGCCTCCCGAGTAGCTGGGACTACAGGCGCCCGCCACCTCGCCCGGCTAGTTTTTTGTATTTTTTAGTAGAGACGGAGTTTCACAGTGTTAGCCAGGATGGTCTCGATCTCCTGACCTCGTGATCCGCCCGTCTCGGCCTCCCAAAGTGCTGGGATTACAGGCTTGAGCCACCGCGCCCGGCCATTAGCTATTTTAAAACAGTACACAAGTAGCAGAGGACACTTTTCCATTCATTCAGCTATTCTGTGCCTCAATTGAGGAGCATGTAATTGCCGAAGGACAAATTTTTAACTGGATAGCCAAGTTATGACTACTTCATCGAGTGGGCTGTGAAATGCACTTTTCTTGCAAGTTCCATTAATCTCTCATGAGGGTCACAGTCATTTAGAAAAAACACTGTGAGCAGTTAGACAACTCCAGCACCATGTGAGGAGGTTTCTAAAACACTATTACAGAAACAATTGGAGGTTAGAGTCTGGTGTGGCAGAGAGAGAGGGCTTCTTGGAGGTGACATTCATGATGAAAAAGAAAACTCAGAATCGATTACAATTGACAAGGATCAGAAATTAAATAAATTCTAGTCACATCTAGAAGTAAACACACAAGACAAAACCATATGTAAAATTAAAGATAAATGAGATAGTATGGAAAGTAGTTAAAAAGTTAGGCTGGTATGGTAAGATATTTAATTAAAGATGTAAACAGCAGCTGGGTAAAGTAAGGAAGAAAAGGTGAATAATTTAAAGATTTTTTTTTTTTGTCAAGTTAATTGTGCAGCTGGTTTTCAAATAAGAATCTGACCAATTGCTTTACTTAAATTATAGAAATAGTTGTCTTGGAGCTGTATTAGCACAATCCAAATCTTATGAATAGATATGATTCTGTTGCAGTTGAATTTGAGCTAATTAACACCAATAGCTGCCAGCAAATTCATTAATCCTGATCCTGTTTATAGATCTGTTGTGAAGAATGATCATTTATTATCTTAAGACCCAGTGCCTTCTTGAGAACTATTATTATGTAAAAATATGGACAGAGAGAGCCCATTGGCAAGAACTGTTAATCTTTTCAATTCACACTTAGACTGCTTGTAAAACCCAAGCACATTATCCCTCATTGAGAGGCAGTAATGACAAGTTGGTTTAAACGAAGGAGACCTCTGTATAAATTAACAGATGTTTTAGTTGAAAATAGAAGTGTCAACATGACCTTAATTAATGAATTTGCTAATGGTTGTTTCCAGAATGGGATAATATGCCAAGTTCTAACCTAGGTATAATAGAATAAATTGAGGATTTAAAGTTAGGCTCAGGTTGAAATCCCAGTGTGATCTTCATGCCCTTGAGTAAATCATCAGGTAACATACTGTAAAGTGAGAATCATAGCCCCACATAGCATGTGGTTGACTAGTATCTGATAGCTAGCGTGTGCTCCATGAATATATGCCCTTTCTTGAGAGGTAAGTCTGGAAAATTGAGATTACTCCCTAAAATCTCCCTAGTTTTTAATTAATCAGTCATTTTAGCTACAAATATTTTAACCAACTTATTTATATATGCCAAGTATATTCTCTTTAATCTTAATTGGTGTGTTCATGTTTTCAATGTGTATGCATCATACATGTACACTTGGATTTGTGAAAAACTTGCCAGAAGAAATGCTACTTATTAACTTATTGGCTAAACGTCATTTGTCTGTGTTGATTTTTGAGGTGATTCTGGCCATGCTATCTATTGCCAGAAAGAAGGACTTTATAGAAAACTTTTCATCTATTCTCAAATTAAAATTACTTGGGGTACATATTCCCAAACTTTTAAATGAACTGTGTCGAATAAACCCATATAATGAGATTCTTCATTTAGTTATTTCAGCATAGATTTTGTAACTAGTTCATCTTCACAAGCATCCCAAAAGTTCCATAGATATGCTTTATTGAGAGTTTTCTATTGATCAAGTGGTTTTTTTTTGTTGTCGTTATCACCTACTATACAAAATTTATTGTCTAAAAGTAGTGCAGCTATATAATATGGCTCAGATTTTTGAGGCCTATTATTACTATCATCATCATCATTCCAAAATTTATAAAGAAAATGTCTGACTTGACAGATACTCTCTTCCTTCAGATGACTTTGTTTTCTCCTTAAATTATACAGAAAGATGTTAGTTCTGTTCCTAGTTATATTCCAAGTCTTTATTGGGAATCATAATCTCATTCACAGCTTCTCTCAGCATGGTCCAGACCTTGGAGACATCATTTATGGGGTATGGTCATCACTAGCATCACTCATCAATATTTTTGGTTTTCCTTCCAGGATAGGATTGATGGTTTCCATTTCCTTGAAGTTAGTGATGATTGTTACTTATTTTGGTCGAAGAAATGTGCAACATATGTTATTTCAAGGCAGCAGCACTTAGGAGCTAACACATGAATTACTATGTTCCCTTCCACCTTCCATGACAATCATCCAGATATTGTACTGTGGATAAAACAATGATTTCTGTTTAAAATATTAAAACGCGGAGACATCTTATTGCCACATTATAGGCTGACCTAACCTGACTGAAACATTAATGAGAGGCTGAAGGTTATGCCAACTGTCATTTTCGTGATTGGCATGCCTTGGTTATATTAGAGTGTTAGAAAACTATGCACAGATACAGTATGCTTTTATTTTAAATCAGGCACGACTTGCTTCTACTGAAATGTATTCTGTTATGATGCCATTGACTTACACCAAGTACATTTATACCTTTATGAGCAAAAACTCCATGAAATGCATCACATTAACCATATTTCAGTAGCAAACAGGGACTTCTCCAATGTAGCACTTTCCTAAAATGAGTTAAAATTTGTTTTATGCCATTCACAGTTGGAATGAAAAATCTAGTGAGTGCAGGACTTTTTTATTTTGCTCACTGTGTAAAATACCTATCATCCAGTAGGTTGCCAAGCCCAGAGTAATCAATACATATCTGATCAATTCAACTGTGTCATATTCATTGTAAGTTATTGTTCATTGTTTGACAGTGCTTATTTATGAAAACTAATTGAAGGAATTTTTCTTGATTGAGTACCACAAATCTTTCCTATTCTTCCAAACATCTAGTATTAATTTTGACACACTTTTAATCACTCAATATGTTTTTCTTTTTCTTATTGACTAAGAGAGAGAAATTCAATTTATTTTGAGATCCTTTTCTAAAAATTGGTATAATATTATATGGTTTAAACTTAAATAAAAATTCCTGTTCCTTTATTACAAACATTTTTCTCTTTGCCTAATTTTTCTTTCTTATTCAACTTTTATCTTGTTTTGTTGTATTATTTTTGTACTTTACATATATACCAAATGCATGTCTACATTTATATACATATGACAATATTTTGATATTTTTCTTAGCATACATAATCTCTTTTTATAATGACCAATTATTATGTACTTAAAGTTTTTTCCTAATCTCTTAAAGCATATGAATATGTATGCATTTCAATTGTGAAAGTATTAGGGATTTCAGAACATGTCAACTGGCTATAAGGCTTTATGCAGCAAGGGTAATTTAGTCTTAGTGAAATTGCTCACTGCTTCAGGGTACCTAATTAGAAATTAAAATACGTAGGTGATTTTTTTATTTTTTAAATCTTTTCTCCAGCTCTATTTCAGCATATTTTAATCTAAACTATATTTCTCTGTTAAATACGATTACTGAGCAATGACATAACCCATGGACATTCATTGCTCATTAATTACAAGTTTTCATTTAGAGTTGAAATGAATATTTTCCTCAATTGTATTTTTAATCACTCCCAATCATCCTTTCTTTTTTATATGAGAAATATTAAGCCTTGAGAAAATTTCTGCAGAGTAATAAAACCTGTTAGATTAGATTAATATACATGGGCTCCTCCACTATTATTAATTTAGACAGACTTTCATTTTTCTTTTTTGATTACACAGGACATTGATTTATGGTACATGAAACAACCAAATTGTACTTTTGAAATTTAAAATTCTAGAGCTCTCCTTATATTATCAGCCTTGAATTCAGCTATTTTGTTTTTTAAATTATAAAATATATGCCCTTTTTAATTGAAAGGCATAAGTGCCTAGTGTAGCAAGTATATTAGCTAAATGTTTGTCTGAAATAATGGATCATTTTTATTGTCATTAATGTACTATTGAGTCACTATAGAGCATAGCATATTATAAAAACTGTTGCAATTTTTTTTATTGTAGTATACCTATAATGTAGTTTAGTTGCATATGTGTCTTGAATATGAGTAGAGAAAAATAGGTTTTATTCAAGCCTAAAATGAAAGGATATTGATAAAGCCACTGCTTCATCCCATTCTGAAGATACCAAGGATATTAGTAGAAATAGTTGGTTTTGACTTTTTAGGAACCTAAGTTGCAGAGCTGTTCCTTGGGCACGATTGATTTATTAATATATAAGTGACATGGAGCCTGATATGGTTTGGCTCTGTGACCTCACCCAAATCTCATCTTGAATTCCAATTCCCATATATCAAGGGAGGGACCTGGTAGGAAGTGATTGAATCATGGGGACAATTTTTCCCCCATGCTGTTCTTGTGATAGTAAGTAAGTTCTCCTGAGATCTGATGGTTTAAAAGTGACATGTCTTCCTTTGCTCGCTTTCTCTCTGCGTCTCTCTTGCTGCCATGTAAGATGTGCTTTGCCTCCCCTTTGCCTTCTGCTATGATTGTAAGTTTCCTGAGGCCTCCCTAGCCATGCAGAACTGTGAGTCAATTAAACCTCCTTTCTTTTAAATTACCCAGTCTCGTATAGTATCATTATAGCAGTGTGAGAACTGTGCAAACTAATACAGGGCCCCTGAGTGGTCATAAAAGAAAGCATATCAACTGTTGGTGGGTCTGTATTCCTAAATTTGAGTACTATTAGGAAGATGAAAGACTTTTAGTTTATATTGCCCTGGGATATACACTCTGTGGTGGAGTGTGAACACTGTTTGTTTAAGAGGCAGGGATTATTAAGGAGAGCCTGTTCTGTAAAAGTGCTTGGATTGTGAGAACACATACAAAATGAACAGGATAATACCAGGTAGATAATATTCATGTTTTTCTCCCAGGTTGATGTGAACAGGGACCTGATTTTACAAGATTTTATAGACCATGTTTTACATATGTTGATTTTATCTTAATATGAATAAAACTTAACATGTGTGGAGACATTAGGACTCATTCAACATGATGAATGGCAGATAAGGCTTAAAGGAATACTGGATTCTACCCTTTAAACTTTAATGCAGGGATTACAAGTATTCTGAAACTTCTTTAAGAATGGTGGATGATTTGAGTCAAAATCACTCAAGGTCAGACTCAAAGTACAAACAGTAAGGAGACACTTTAATCTATCGTTAAAGTTGACCCTCATCAGCATAATCATTAGTTTGAGTTCAATGTATAAAAATCTAACTTTAAAGCAATATACAAACCAAGGAAAAAATGTCCTTGCAGATATTATCAGCATACAGTGTTCTAGGTTACAAGTTTCTCCATTTCTTTGTAGCGTCAATAAAGCAGTCTAGTAAAACTTGCCTTCATTTTTCAGTGTGTCTTGTTATTGCTTTAATGTGGGAAGGCATAATGGTCACAAGTATAAAAGGCTCTTTTACATTAAATTACACAGAATAAATTTCCCTGCTCAGAAGATGACAACAGCTGATTTTTTCAATTTAGTTGCAAAATATTCTGACATTAAATCTGAAGCTACCACAGAGTGATCCAACTTTGAAGATTTCAGTGATGATAATGGGGCTTCTAGTGAACTAAATTAATGTTTATGGCTTTTTCTTCCCTACTTTTATTGTCGTTGCTGATACCACTCCTACTGATGTTTGGTTTTGGTGTGTGTGGCTGTCTTAGGAGTGCTGGTTTTTGAGATTGACTTTAAGAATAGAAACATTATAGAATAATGCACACGTGAATCAATAAAATGCGACAAAGCCTTATATTTTCTATAAGATTGACAGTGAAATTAAACTACTTATTATTATATTTCTAGTTTTCCTCTAAGTTTCAGTTTTGCTACCAAGCATAAACTTAACATAAACTTATTAAAACTTTTTTGAATTAGAACTGATACTAATCATGGATACTTGCATTCTCTTTAGGAAGACTTTGTATACTTTTAATTGATTATATAATATTAACCAACATAAATGTAAAATAAAATTAACTACATAACATTAATTTATATTATTCTTACAGTTTATTTTTCTATCAATTAAAAATTATGTATCATATTTTATTCCTCTTTCTTTAGAAGCAAAATCATTATGATTTCTACAAAATTTTCATTGTTTACCAGATTCTCATATTTGTCATATTTTATAAACTATTTGTGAAGATAGTACTCTGAATTTTTAAATTTTTTTTAAATTTAGATTTTCTGTAGAAAACTTGTTTTTTTAGTGGCTCTATAATTTTCTATTAAGCAAATGTAATTTAAACTATTACTCAAATGAAGACTAATTCCAATCGTTTTGCTTATAAACAATATACACCAAACATCTTTTTGTAAAGTAGTAAGAAGTATTGTAGTCCGACGTGCTCCAGAATATCAAGTTGCCATACTGCAGCGGGCAACAGGAGAGAAGGCTTCCTCTTCCACAGCAGGAATGCCTGGAACCTAGTTTCCTACAGAACCAGGGTGTGGCTCCTCCCTAGAATCTTGAATCTGAATTTTCGTAAGGAACTAGAGTGTTAACTTCAGAATATCCAGAGAATTCCTTTGCACTGAAAATGGGCATGGGGATTTCCTGCTGCCTAATTCCTCCCTGCCTGTCCTTGCCAAAGTATGTTCCCTTATTTATACCATAAAATGGTAAAGTGTGCGGGGACTGTGTTTCTCCTTGAGGACATTATCCCACTGCAAATGTCTTCCTGTGATGATGGTAAAATAGTGAATCATGGGTATCATCTTGCTGGGCTTTGACTTTCAGATTTCTCTAACAAAACCTACCCCTTAACTAGTCCTATGTGACATTGTGGTATTTTCCTTCATTCCTCTTACTGCAGTATTAAAATTGCATTTTTAAAAATATTTCTGATTGTTTCTCAAAGGCAGTATGGCAGAAAGGAGGAGGTAAACTTTGCACAAAGAGTAGAGTTTACAAATTTTGATGGAATCCATTTTGGACTTGAAAGCTAATAGCTAAGGGCGGGGGGGAAAGGAAGCTTATTCTCATACAATAAGAGCCAAAACCTTATTGCAAGCGTATTGTCCGAGTTGTTTAAAACCATGTCTTGATTTAAAAATGAAGTCTAGAAGTGAATTTCAAGATTGTCTAAAAGATAAAAACTACGTTTGAGAGCCAGGATCCTGTTACGTCAAAAGAGAAATAGATTTCTGTAAAAAGGCTGAGGATATAGATACCCTTAACAACATGATGGTAAGAGTCATTATTCTGATGAGAAGTAGAAGAGAGACTAAGGGTCAAGGAGTGCAAAGTCCCGTGGAAAATATTGAGAGGACTGAAAATATCTTGACCCCAAATCTAAAGAGCCAGTTATGGGTAAAAAACTTCATAGTTCTGAATAGCTAAGAGTCCTTGCCTAACTTTCAAATATTTCATGAAAGCAAATTCCTAAAGACTCTGTCCAACTCAGTCCCACAGTAAATACAATCTTCTAAGTATTAAAAGAAATTGCAGGCAATTTGTTAATCCTGGATTAATATAAAATCTTCTTGGCTATGATACATTAAAAATGAAACAGGGATTGTAATCAAACAACAATGCTAGCCAAAATATCTGAATGTTTTGAGTTTTCATTCAAAATTATATTACTTATTGAAAGAAAGGTTGTCTCTCCATGGTATGTTATTCATATTTTATACCATTAATTTTCTATACGGAGAAGCATTCTTTTTTTCATTTGTATCGCAAGAAGTCATAATAGGAATTGCAGTCAGCTATATAGAGAACACACTCATTTTTCTAGGGTTTGGCTTGACATCTAAATAAACTGCTAACTATAGAATCAAAGTGACTGAGCAACAGAAGCTATAAGAAATGATCATATCATAGGACCACATGAATATTTCTTGCATGGATTTATTGAATTCTGTGCTAGCATTCTTCTTGGAGGTTCATTTTAACCAAAAGCAGTGGGGAGGACCAATAGAAACATTCAATAAAAAACAAACAAACAAAAAGCAATATTGTAAAAAAGAAAAAAAAAAAGTTCAAAAGGTAGCAGTGATTGTGCCCAGACCGTTAACAGACTAATACAAGGAGTGATGACCTTGTGGAGTCTGTTGGTGATGAGGTCATAAAATGTGACAAAAAGAGATTGCAGTTTTTATTGTTCCATTGATTTCACCTTTTCCCTTTTTGATATGAAGTTGGCTAAAGGACTTTTTATTTTGTTGCTCACTGAGTCTAGGGAGTATGCAGAGAAAAATGATCTTGCTTTCTAATAGGTGCTATGTTTAGAGATGTTCAGGCAAGTTTGATCATTTTGTGAGAATGAAGCTGAAACTTTCATCTTGCAGTAAGTCTGGAGTGCATGATGTAAGATAAACAGTCAATTCATTAAGTGATATATAAAAATCAAGAGCAGATGGGCTTTTAGAAAACGAAGGTCCTATTTTGAGAAAGTTGTTTTGACTCTATAAAGAGAAAAGAAAGGCAAATACGAAACATTGTTAGTACCATAGAAGTAACATTGTTTTGTGATTTTTAAAAACATATTTTCATTCTGTTATATCTGTTCAGGTTTTCTGATCTTAATCTATGCTCAATTCATAATGTAGACTTGTTATAATATATACTACACCAAGTATTTATTTTATCTATATATATTAGATAAAAAGGTAACCAGGGATCATGACAGTCTTATTTTTATTTTTTTCTTTTTGAGATGAAGTCCATCACCCAGGCTGGAGTACACTGGTGCAATCTTGGCCCTCTGCAACCTCTAACTTCCAGGCTCGAGAGATTCTCCTGGCAGGCTTAATTTTTTATGTTTACAAACTTTCAACTAAATCACCAGTATTTTATATAATATAATACTTATGACATTTGAGCTTGAGGAATCCGTTTGGAAGAGAGTTCAAATTTCTAAATATGTTGCATTTTTTTCTTATTATTAACTTGCAATCAACCATTAAGATGGATTTCAGCAAAATTTTTGAGTTAAAATGCAATGACTATATATAGGACTATATATATAATCTCCCAAGGTAGAATCACTTAGGAAATATTCCAACTATTTAATCTTAAGTCATTTAATTTTTATGACAGTTTCCTAATGTGTAAAATGAGAGGAATAGATTGATTTTAAAGATCAAAAATACTTTGTTTCTGTGACATGTAATTCACTGGTAAGATAAATTTAAAGAAAATCCTCACAATCAATCTAAACAGTTGAAGTTAAGCCAACTACAACAGAAGAAATTGTCTACCAGCCTCATCTTTGGGTTCTGCCAAAAAATGTAAATCACAAAGTTAGTAAATAGTCAAGGACACTGCTTTTGTGTACTTTTTATACACAAAAAACCCTCTACTGTAGCTAGAAGCAAACATCTTGCCCTGCTGTGTGCATGCATGCCCATGCCTTATCATTGAGGATCACTAGTCATTCCATTCCTTTGGTTTAGAATGCCCTTTCTCTTGCTGTTACTTGAAACCACATCTTTCCTTCAAATAATTTTTATGTGCATGTACAAACTCCTATATGAAGTTTGAACTTGTCACTCCCTCTAATTATGATTTCTATGTCCTGTCAGTTCCCAGGTTGTCTTCACCACTTACCTACACCACTTTTCTGATTTTTTATCACCCAGTACTCGTGGTATGTGTTTCTGAGCTGAAATTGTTAAACATCACCCAATGCTACAAGTATTTCCTTGACTGTTCAAAGCCCCAGTTGCTCTGACTTCCTTTATGGTCAGTTCAATTAGAAATAAGCCCTTCCTTATTTCTAATCCTGTGTTCTTTCCTATATACCTCATGAGCAGTATGTTATTGATTATAAGTTCTAATTTTGTGGCACCCTAATTATTTCTAGTTTCTCGCAGTGATTTGCAGCCATCACAATTTAAAAACAAAAACATGGCACTTGTATACCTATGTAACAAACCTGCACATTGTACACATGTACTCTAGAACTTAAAGTATAATAAAAATAAAAAAAGAAATTATATGATATATTATATGGTGGTAATTGCAATGGTGAAGAATATAGCATCCAAGGAAGGAAAGCAGCACCAGTAGCAGAATGAGAGGTGGAGAAGGTGGGCTGCAATTGCAGACAGGAAAAAAAAAAATTTCTAGGTTGGCACATGTGATATCCTCCAAGATCAACCAATAAGGCCGTAAAACAGGCCTCAGTAAATTCAGAAAAATTAAAATCTTACCAAACATACTTTCAGACCACAGTGGAATAAAAATAGAAATAAATACCAAGAGGATCTCTCAAAACCACACAATTACATGGAAATTAAACAATTTATTCTTGTGTGCCTTTTGTGTAAGAAATGAATCAAGGCAGAAATCACAAAATTATTTGAAATCAGTGAAAACATAGACACAACATACCAGAGTTGCTGGAATGCAACAAAAACAGTATGAAGAGGAAGGTTTATAGTGCCAAATACCTAACTCAAAAAGTTCGAAAGATCTCAAATTAAGGATCTAACATCACACCTAGACAAAGTAGAAAAACATAAACAAGCTAATTCCAAAACTAGAAGGATAGAAATAATTAAAATCAGAGCAGAACTAAAGAAAGTTGAGATATAAAAATCCATACAAAGAATAAACACAAAGAAAAGTTGTTATTTAAAAAGATAACTGAGATCAAAATAAGATCAGTAGACCACTAGCTACATTAACAAAGAAGAAAAGAGAGGAGATCCAAATAAGTACAACCAGTAATGACAAAGGTGACATTACAACTGATTCCACAGAAATACCAAAGAACCTCAGAGGCTATTATGAACAACACTATGCACACACACTAGAAAATCTAGAGGAAATGGTTAAATTCCTGGAAACACATAGTCTCCCAAGATTAAATCAGGAAGAAAGGGAAATGCTGAACAGAAAAATATGAAGTTTCAAAATTGTCAGTGATAAAAAACTGCCAAGCAAAAAAGCCCCAGACCAGATGGATTTAAAGCCAAATTCTATGAGACATTCAACGAAGACCTGGTACCAATTCTACTGAAACTATTCCAAAAAAATTGAGGAGGGGGACTCCTCCCCAGTAGATTATACTAAACTATAATCATCTTGATACCAAATCTGGGAGAGATACAATGAAAAAAAGAAAACTATAGCCAAATCTCCTTGATGAACATACACAAAAATATATTCAACAAAATACTAGCAAACTGAATCCAACAGCACATCAAAAAATTAATTCACAGTGATCAAGTAGGCTTCCTGTGTAGGATGCAAGTTTGGTTCAACACACAAATTAATAAATGTAATTAACAACATAAACAGAATTAAAAACAAAAACCATGCGATCATCTCAACAGATGCAGAATAAGCTTTTGTTAAAATCCGTCATCCCTTCATGATAAAAGCCTTCAAGAAACTAGACACTTAAGGAACATACCTCAATATAATGGGAGCCATCTATGACAAATCCACAGCCAACATCACACTGAATGGGGAAAAAGCAGAAGCATTCTCCTTGAGAACTGGAACATGACAAGGATGCCTATTCTCACCATTCTTACTCTACACAGTACTGGCAGTGCTAGCCAGAGCAATCAGGTAACAGGAAAACTAAAAAGGCATCCAAATAGAAAAGGAAGAGACAAACTGTCCCTTTGCAGATGATCTGATTCTATATCTGGAAAACGTTGAAGACTCCACCAAAGGCTCTCGGAA
Source organism: Colobus angolensis palliatus (assembly GCF_000951035.1). Classification (NCBI taxonomy): domain Eukaryota; kingdom Metazoa; phylum Chordata; class Mammalia; order Primates; family Cercopithecidae; genus Colobus; species Colobus angolensis. The sequence goes on from NW_012117777.1 coordinate 850,527, forward strand.
CTGATAAACCTCATTAAAGTTTCAGGATACAAAATCATTGTGCAAACAGCAGTAGCATTTCTACACCAATAACAACAAAGTTAAGAGCCAAATCAAAAATGTAATCCATTTACAATAGCAACACAAAAAATAAAATACCTGGGAATACATCTAAGTAGATCATGAACATGTATTTTTAGTGAGAGAGCTCTTATAATTTCTGGGAATGTATAATTTACTGAACCTCAGCCCAAGTCAAGATGCTTAAAATTGTACTTGTGGAGCTTCACTCAAACCAATGTGTCAAATAATGTATTGAATATTCATATAAAGAGAGGCTATATTTATATTCTTAGATTGTTCTTCAGTTTTTCATTTCATACTTTCATATATATTACCCTAAACTTTCTATACCACAGACAAAGATTTTATTGTCTGGAAAAAATGAGGTGAAAGATCTCTACAAGGAGAACTACAAAACACTGCTGAAAGAAATAATAAATCACACAAATGGAAAGCATTCCATGTACATTAATAGGAAGACTCAATATCTTTAAACTGGTTACACTGCCCAGAGTAGTCTACAGATTCAATACTATTGGTATCAAATTACCAATGTCCTTTTTTACAGAACTAGAAATAAAAACTACTCTAAAATTCATGTAGAACCAAAAAAGAGCCCAAAGAGCCAAAGCAATCTTAAGTAAAAAGAATAAAGCTGGAGGCATCACGTTATTTGACTTCAAACTATAATATAAGGCCGCAGTAACCAAAACATGGCAGGGGGATAAAAACAGACACAGACCAATAGAACAGAGTATCGAACCCAGAAATAAATCCACTCATCTACAGCCATCTGATCTTTGACAAAGTCAACTAAAACAAGCAAAGGGGAAAGAACTTCCTCTTCAGTAAATGGTGCTGGGATAGGGGCTTCCCATATGCAGAGTGAAACTGAACTCCTACCTCTCCTGATACACAAAATTAACTCAAGCTGGATTAGGATTAAAGATTTCCCTACCCTCACTTTCCCTCTGCTCTGCTCTGTCTTCTTTTGTTTCCTTTCGGCAGGGTTTCCTTCTGTAGCCCAGGCTGGAGTGCAGTGGCACGATCTCAGCTCACTGCAACCTTCACCTCCCAGTTTCCAGTGATTCTCCCACCTCAGCCTCCTGAGTATCTGGTATTACAAGTGTGCACCATCACAGCCTGACTAATTTTTGTATTTTTAGTAAAGATGGAGTTTCACCATATTGGTTAGGTTGGTCTCGAACTCCCAACCTCAGGTGATTCACCCGCCTCGCTGGCTCAAAGTGCTGAGATTACAGGCATGACCCACCTTGCCTGGCCAGATTAAACATTTAAATGTAAGACCTCAAATGGTAAGAAAACCTAGGAAATACCATTCAGGACAACTTGGGAAATAATTTATGACTAAGCCCTCAAAAGCAATTGCAACAAAACCAAAAATTGACGAGTGGGACGTAATTCAACTACAGACCTTCTACACAGCAACAAACCAACCAACCAACAAAAAAACTATCAACAGAATAAACAGACAACCTACAGAATGGTGGAAACTATTCACAAACTATACACATCCAACGAAGATCTAATATCCAAAATCTGGGACTAACTTAAACAGTTGAAGAAGCAAAAACCAAATAGCCCTATTTAAAAATGGACAGAATATATGAATAGACACTTCTCAAAAGAACATATACATGTGGCCAAGAAACATGAAAAAATGTTCCGCATCACTAATCATCAGATAAACGCAAACTAAAACCTCAGCGAGATACCATCTCATACCAGTCAGAATGGCTATTATCAAAAAGTCTAAAAACAGCAGATGCTGGAAAGGCTGCAGAGAAGAAGGAATGTTTATACACTGTTGGTGGGAATGTAAATTGGTTCAGTCACTGTGGAAGACAGATTGGAGATTTAACAAATAACTTAAAACAGAATTACCTTTTAACCCAGCAATCCCATTCCTCGGTATATATCGAAAAGAAAACACATTGTTCTACCAGAGAGACGCTTGCACTCACATGTTCATCACAGCACCCCCATTATTCACAATAGCAAATACATGGAGTCAACCTAGTTGCCTATTAACAGTTTACTGGATAAAGGAAATGTGGTACATACACACGATGGAATACTATGCGGACATAAAAAGAATGATATTGTGTCATTTGCAGCACTGTGGAGGCAGCTGGAGGTTGTTATCCTAACTGAATTAATGCAGAAACAGAAGAGCAAATACCACATGTTCTCACTTGTAAGTGGAAGCTAAATAGTGGGTACTCAGGATCATAAATATAGCATCAGTACAAACTGAGGACTATTAAAGCAGGAAAAATGGGAGTGGGCTCAAGGATTGAAAAACTAATAATTGTTAACTATCTATTATGTGTGTGTGTGTGTGTGTATGTGTGTGTGTGTGTATATATATATATAAAACTATGTTATATGTTAACTATATTAACAATTGTTAACTAATACTTAGTACCTGGAGGATGGGATCATATGTCCCCAAAACCTCAGCATCATGGAATATATCCAGCTAACAATCCTGAACACGTAAACCCTGAATCTAAAATACAAGTTGAAAATCAAAGTTAAACATAGAAAAATAATTAAATAACCTAAATACCTCGAATTATTTATAGCTTCAGGATAAAGACTGTCAAACCTGTAGGAAGATAAACACTTGTGAAATGGAACCAACAATAACAGTTACAAATACCTAAAGCCATGTGCAGAGTACAGATAGAAGATAGCTTTCTAATTTTACAGAAATAGAAAGATGAAATCTATTGCATTACATGTGTAGTTGGTAGCAATGATTGTTCCAAGAAACCACCCATTTTCTCTTTGGTTGAGAGTTTATTATCTTTATGATTAGCATTCTTAGTAGTAGAATTAGTGAAAATAAAATACAGAAGGTACTATAGATTGAAAATGGATTGGATTATTCAGCATTGCTACTGTTTTATTCTTATATTCTCCAATATTGTCTTACACTTCCTCAATAGACTACAGGCTTTTGCAGTACATATGGACCTTCTTTCTATTGTCGATGTCTCACCCAGAATCTGACACCTAACATACATTAAATATTTCTTTGTTGATCTTTGTAATAAATGAATAAATGTTTAATTTGGCTCTTGAAAACTACTCATGTTTTGAAAGAAAAAGAGACCATAAAACAAAATAAATTGATATAACTAAATGATAATAGGCTGAAGAAAATCTCCCACCATGGTGATGTTTACTTCCAATCATTGTCAAATTAAATATGAAAAATAATCCCAGAAACAAATCATTATTGAGGAATTTTGTTAAAATGAAAATTAGATGACGTTGCTTTACTGTTGTAACCCCTCCAATGGTTTCCCCATTCCCTGACAGGGATAAAACTGTTTCCATTCTTTACAATGGCTACTAAAGCAGCACCTTATACAACATTCTCCCTTTCCTTGATATCTTAGTTGGCTTCAGTCAGCTTTCACTACACTTTCTCCTTGATGTCAGTCATCTTTCAGCCTCAGAGAGTTTTCTTTACCTCTACCTAAAATATTCTTTCTGCAGATAATTGCAGGGCTAGCTTCTTTACTCCTTGCAGCTTATATCCTTATCAGTGAGCTCTTCCTTAACTAACCTATGTAAAATTGCAACTGCCCTATCCTATATACCACAAACATGCGTATTTTTCATAGTACATAAAGCACAATACTTCATAATGCTCATTACCCTCTAAAGTACCATATTTATTATTTATTCTGTGTATTCCTCTATCCAAACCCTCCCCTCCCCTCCTCTTCCCTTTGCAGAGTTTCGCTCTCATTGCCCAGGCTGGAGTGCAGTGGCGCGATCCGCAACATCCGCCTCCCAGGGTCAAGCGATTCTCCTGCCTCAGTCTCCCGAGTACCTGGGATTACAGGCATGCGCCACCACTCCCAGTTAATTTTTGTATTTTTAGTAGAGACGGGGTTACTCCATGTTAGTCAGGCTGGTCTCGAGCTCCCGACCTCAGGTGATCCGCCCTTCTCGGCCTCCCAAAGTGCTGAGATTACAGGCGTGAGCCACCGCGCCCAGCCCCAAATGTATTTTTCAAAATGATGAGAAAATATTCGTTTTGTCTATATATCCACTGGTCTGTAGTTGGCATGTAGAACGTTCACATTAGATGGCACTTTAATAAACAAATAACCAAGTCAGTATTAGCTTTTGTATATCTAGAAATGAGTATTTTAGTCTTAAGGACTTTGCCACTTACCAGGACATAGTTTGATTTTGAATGGTGAAGAAAACTTTCTTGGCATGTTTTTCTCCGTAAAATGTTTTCATTCATGTCCTTGTTATGAAGTTTTACCATGGATGCTTGCACACTTTATCTCTTTGGATTTGCTGAATGACAGAAGGTTTAGACAATTGGTGTTAGCTGCATAAAACAAAATTACATTCACAGGAATAATAACAGTAAAGGTTAATTCTCAGATCATTTCTCATTTTAGTTAAGACTAACTAATCTTTTAGCAAAATAGTAGGGAATGGGCTGGTTGTTTCACTTCATTCCTTACTTTTAATCTTCTAACTCAGGGGTGAATTACTCATAGTCTGTGACCCTGATTTGTTCTGCCTTACTTATTTCTTTACTTGTAGTCAATGAGCTAAGAATGATTTTTACTTTTTAAAAAGGTTATATTTGAAATGGTTATACAAGTACCTATGTATTTTTTTATTTTTTCTTTATTTTTTATTTTTGCCTCTTAACCCATGAAGCTTAAATTCCTCACTATGTTGCCCTTTACAAAAAGGTTTTCAATTTCTCTCTTAATTTTTAGTGTTAAGGAATTATCTACAATTTATTAATATGGCAATAATATGAGTAACTTCCATTAAATTGCAAACCCACTATGTGCTTAAGCACTGTGGTACTTTTTATATATGATTTCAAGTCCTTACAACACTTGTGCAAGTAAAATATCTTAAATCATCATTTTACATATGAGTGAATAAAAGGTTATAGTAATAAATAACTGGGCCAAAGTCATTTTAGCAATTTTCTCAGAAGATTAATAATCAACTCTTTTAAGATGGAAAAACCCTAGTTTACCCAACCCGAGTCTAACTGTTCTCAACCTTGTGCCAAATAACAAGAAACACAGCAGCTGCAACAACAACTCTAAGATGTGGTTAATTAAGGGGAAAAAATGAATACCCATTGAATAAGCTATCACCTCCTTAGAATTTATAATTTCCTGGTAGGTAGTCCATTACCTTAATTTTCAGGACTGTCTTATATTTTCTGCTCTGCTCTAATAATATATGAATGAAGATGAAATTTGTCAGCTGGTGGTCAGTAAAATAAAAAAGTTTTGTCAATATTCAAAACTCCATCTGGTGGCCGATCATAACTTTGTGCTTTCCACATGTTTCTGCAACTGGGGATGCACCATGATCTTTGAATGGTAGACCATGAGAAGAAGCTGTGCTTACTAAAACAAAATAAAATATTCCCAAGGTAAAGCCAACAGAAGCTGAATGTTGCAACATTAATATTCAGTAACACGTTTATCATCTAAATAATATTTTATAAAGATTGTATTGAATATTTTGGATATTTATGATTTTGAAAGATACTACTTTGAGAGAATTGTCTGCTTATATTTATTTTAGGAATAAAGACCAATTTTAAGTAGTTCTCAGGTGCAAATTAACACTGGATTTTTTTCTTAGAAAACTATTCCCATAAAATGTTTTATTTGAACTATCTGAAAACAATGAGAAAAATACCCAAACCATATAACATTTTATGAGACATAAAATTAACCTTTAAACAAGCTAATGCTTAATCATCATCACAAATTAATTTTTCCATGTGTAAATTTTTAAAAAGGCAGTAATCTTTTTTGCAAAGATTATGCAAAACCTTACACACATAAACTTACATACACATATGTACACATACACACATCTATCTATCAATCTTCTATCTATCATCTATATCTTTCTATAATATGCAGATAACATTTTTTCGAGATTTAGATAACCATTAAGATAAATCTATTTCCAGGAATGTTCCAGTTTTTAGTGTATTGTGTTTACAATTAATGTCGATTTTCCTCATTAAATTATTTGCTATTATTTGGAATTTGCTGACAGGGAGTCAGCTTGGAACATAACATTACCTATGAGTCACTGCCTAAAGATAGACCAAGGTACCCTAACATACAATATAGAACAAAGTGTAGTAACGTTGGAAAACACCTGGAGACATTTGAATGTAAGGGATATTGGTAAGATGGCAGTTCCAAATAATTATAGGCAATTTCTGTAGTGTTTCCAAACTTGCATAATGCAGAATGATGAAAATATGATTTTATCTATTTACCTTGCCATTCCATGTTGCATTTACACAAAAATTTCTGAGGGAATCTGTCAGCCTATATATTCCTAATGAGTAGAATTCTTTTTACATCCTTTAAGTGCCACTCAGCTATTAGGTTAGTTTGAGAGTAAATATTAGTTTGATGGTATTGATTTAATAAAGTTAAATGAGTTACATTAATATTGAATTAATAAGTAAAGTAATAAATGAAAAAGTGAAAATGACAGTGTTTCAGAGTCTCCCTGGAAGAGACTGTAGAAAGCTAGAACATCTATGACAGAAAGAAACACAAAGAAAATATTTACCAAATCCCATTGAATATCTTTGTAACCAAACGTCAAACAACCATCAGCTCCATACTGTATTGAACAAGTACCTTTATCTAAAAGGTAGGTCTAAGAGTACTTAAATTTAGAATTGACAGTTCCATATTTATTCATTTTTATGATAAAATAAAGTTAAAGATACAGACACACAATTGTAGGAGTACTTAGAGTGTTGATATGCATTTGAGTTGGTGCATCTCATGCCAAGGTGAATTACAGGACATTTGTGGCACCACCTAAAATTGTCACCTGAATTCAATAGACTATAATGTTTTCCCTTCTTAAGTAAAACCTGTGTTTTTAAAGTTTATCTTTGAAACCTGAAAATAAAAATGTTATATATGAAGCTTAGGTCTTCAAAGTATCTCAGAAACCCCTTTTTCCTATAAATTCTTTTGAATTCTAATGAACATTAGGATTCTTTGTTTTTGAGGCTAGTATGTTTTGCTTAGCATCTTGAGAAATACAGATGAATTCATCCAGCAATGTAGTACCTTTAGCTATACAAAGTTCAGCAAAAGGAAAACAACTAACTTGCTATAACCATACACTGTGCTCTGAAATTTGAAGTGTTTTGCAAAACTACACAATCCCAGTGAAATCCTGGAAGTCACTTTAACCTTCTTAAGGCTAAAGAATATTTGTAGTAGTGAATTCCATACTTTTTCTCCGTTAGACCTATTGCAAGCTAACAGCAAGGGCACTTGGCACATTAGATGTTGGGAGGTGTAGTGAGGGGGAGAAGGAGACTGTTTTCCTGTAGTAAATAACATTGAGACTTTGGTAAATATACGACTTCATCAACCTGCCAAACTGTTTAACCATACTGGAATAGACAACAAGGCCTTGATTTTGCTTCTTTCTTAAATGCCTAGTTGAAAAGAAGGAGAAAAATTACTCTATATTCCCGATAGAAATAGGGACCTACAGCTGGCAGAAACTGTAAAGGACATCTCATGTATGCATTGAGAATTAGCTACTTATTGTAAAATGAGAAAATTGAGAACCAAAGACTCAGAGAGGATGACAAGCTATTTTACAATAGAGCACAAACTAGCAATTGAATAATTTAGCTCCCACTCATTTGTTTCTGTGTCAATCAGTCTGGCAGTAGGTTGTGATGCATGGGATATTTGGGTGGTGTATGGAATGCCTCTCTTTCACGTTCTTAGATCCAAGATTATTTGTGAAAAGGTGGTTTCTGTTGTTTCACTAGTATGCAGTGGAAAAGAGCAATTTACCTGAAAAATAAGGATTTCCTTCCCCCCCATTGTTAACAAATAAAATTTATATATTATCATGTCTACATACATTATTGACATGCATACATTATTTAGATATTAAATGCTGAAAAACTGAAAAACACTAAGTTTTTTCAATGTTACTACTAATATGGGGGAATGGTTATATAGATAACATAAAACAACAATAATAAACATGGAATACATTTTAAGGTTTGGGTAGCTCAAAAAAGTACCTTCCCTGTTATGTGTTACACAGGTAATAACATTAACTTTTATTATTTAAGCTACATATAAACTGATGAATAGAGAGACATCCTGGAAGGGTATTCTGGGCCACTAAGAAGTTATTCTGTAATTCAATATGTGGTACCACAGTCCACTGAGTGTATAGGCCACCCAGAAATAATGTAGAGCTTATTGCTTATTAAAGTACATTGCCATTTACTTTGACCCTTGACAAACTCTATTCTTCAAGGATTTTCCTCTGTCTTTTCTTTTGCCTCTTGACAGGTAATGATTTCAAAAGATCTATTAGTTATTATATGCATAATGAAAGTGCAAAGCTTCCTGTCAGGTACAATAGGCTGCATTTTTTATTTGAGGTCTCAAAGTTATACTGTGTCATGGGTACCTGGAAGGTCAGTGAGGACTGTGCCTGTTTCCTATTTCATTTTTCTAGCAGATGTGAGCAAAGTTACTTGGTTAATACCTGATAGTTTTCTTTTTATTCCTCTTTATCTTGAAGGTCAGTTTCTTCTATAAGCAGGAGGTCAATGATGTTCTCTATTCTAATAGTTTCCTTCCTATTCATTATTATGCACTTTGTGAGCTTGCAATAATATACAATAATAAGAAGTGGCTCATTAGGTTTTTTCTTATGTAAAGACATTGTAGTAAAGACAAATTCTTAAAGGGTAACAACTTTAAAACATCAGCCATAATTCTATCACTATTTTTATATTTGTATATTCTCTTACACATGTATAGTATTTTTAATATAATCACAATCATAGTATAGATACCATGTTATATATTTCTTTCTGATCTTAAAATTTCAACCTTAATAAATATGAATAGTGATCATAATTACTATTTTAATGGCTACAGATAATGTTACTAATTTGATACAACAGGCTACAATGTATCTTCAAAGATTAGACTTTTTTTTACTATTGCTTATAATAATGAAACCATATTTTTATGCATACAGTTTGAAATTCTATAGAATTATTTTCTTGAGGTAAAAGCGTACAATCAGAATGACTTAGAGTAAGAATGTATGATTACAAGACATTTTCTATAAGTTTTCATAATAATTTTCAAAGGTCTGTACAAAATTATAATGTCACTAGCTCTGAATAAAGATGACAATTTCATAAGAATCATTTTTATTCATTATGACCATTTATGTTTTATTAAAATTTTTGTCCTGTTTTTTTCAGGGTGCTCTTATTAACAATTCTTTGATAAAATTCAAGAAAGAATATTGTCATACTATTTACTCTCTTAATTTTATTTTTTTCATATAAATTCCTTCATAATCTTGGAAATACTTCTATTGGAATCGGCATATTTTTGGGTAAATGTTTGAACTACTACATTAATTATAATACTTAGCATCATTCAATTTTAATTTCATGAAACAAAAGTTGAAAAGTTTCCATATTTAAATGTATAAAGTATGTGTTTTGTGATTTATTCTGTTATTTCAAAGCTAAAATATTTATTATTTCTCCACATGGCTAGTATTTCTTATATTTTAAGAGTGTTTTTAAGTATATCTAACAAATGTTTGATTTTATATGGAGTTCATCATAGTGCATGGTGTTATGTCATAGAATTTACCTCGACAATTTCTCTCTTACTATTGAGTAATTGCCTCAAATAATAGCTATATAAGTAATGCTTTTGAACTTGTGGTTTTGGAATTCTTATTATGTGTTAACCAAAACTTATCTTGGAAACTGGGTATTTGGAAGTATCTTCATCAGGTAAAAGGTTAAGAACGAAAGCTGATAAATTTGTCGTTTCTTTTTTTTTTTTTTTTCTTGAGATCTACTACAAGGTATGATCAGGAAAAAGTCATAGACCCTTTAAGCAATGGTGCATTGTTTAGGGGGAAGAGTTTAATAAACATCTAATTTCATTGTAAGTTGTATTTTCATTTATATCCTTATTCATTTTCTATTCATTATGACTTTTACAAATTAATACTTGGATAAAATCTTCCTGAAATTTTTTTTCTGAAAATTTTTTCTTCTGTGGCTGTTAGTTTTGGCTTCATGATTTTTATGGAGTTAAATGGCACATTTAGGCTTATTATCTAAACTGTTTTTGTTAAAATATCTGCTTTTCATAGGTAATATTATAGGTATTTTACTTTGTTTAGCATAAATTAGTGCTAAATTTATTTAATTTTTGGTTAATTTTGTACATCTCATCATTTCTCATTTAGTCTTTTTGTATTTTTATGATATTTGGTGGCTCTATTGTTAGTCACATGTTATTGTGATTTTTTTTTTAACATTCTTTGTCAGTTTTCAATTGTTGTCTTTGCTAATGTTCTTGTTCATTAGTAAATTTAGGCCATAATTATTATACAAACTACTGTTGGACTGTCATCTTACTTGTTTTCAAATAAAATTAATGAGTTTCCCTTTTCAAATATGCTTTTGAATAATGCAAATTGTATGTTATTTCTTTCAAATTGTATAAGATTCTTAATACGACCATTATTTTAACATTATACTATTCAACACATTTTTTCATTCCATTGTCACCAAGAATCATTTATTGAACCAAATATAACCCCACTTATATTTCTTAATGTTTTTGGTACTGAATTATTTATGGCTTGAAATCTCTTACTGTATTTTCTATTTCTGCTATCTTTTACAAAATAAAAAGTAAGGATCATGAGGTGGACTTTGGTTGTGCTTTTTGATACTGAATTATTTATGGTTTGAAATTCCTTACTCTATATTCTATTTCTGCTATATTTACAAAATAAAAAGTTAGGATTATGATGTAGACTTTGGTTATAGTTCTCTTTAGACCCTGTATTCTCTTATTTAACATCTCAGTTGCCAGGTTTTAAATATAATATGGTCAACCATTATATTTTTTAATATCTCATTCTAAATTTATGTACAACTTATATAGTGAAAATACAAAGTGCAGTGAGTTCTCACAATATCTATGTATAACTAGCACCTTAAAGATATAGAACTTTCCCACTTTCTATCAAATGTTCCCTCTTTCACTTTCCATTTTATTACCACCCTCAAGAAGCTGACACTGTTCTCATTCCTATCAATATGGCTAATTTCGCCTATTCCAGAACTTTATATAATTAGGTTCACATTGTGTGTATTCCTCTGTGCTGGCCTTTTTTGTTCAATGCTGTGAGATTTATCCATGTTGTATATATCGATGGTTTGCTTTATTTTTATTGCTTAGTTGCATTCCATTGTTTTTCCAGTTTTCTGTTGATGTACTAGGTTTGTTTCTGGTTTGGGATTATTTTGAATAAAGCTGCTATGGACATTTTAAAACAAATTTTTTGGGCAGGCATGTGTTTTTATATATTAAAGTGAAATGACTAGATCAAAAGGTAGGTATATGTTTAATTTTGCCTAAGTAGTTGTTTGATTTTACATTTCTTGCTTTAATATATGAGTTCCAGTTGTCCTACATTCTTATCAATACTTTAAAGTGTGATATTCCTGATACCTGTTATGGATGCTAGCAAAAATCTTTCCCTTCTTGGTCAAGTTCAATACATTTTACCAAGTGAAATAGGAAAAAGAGGTCTCCGTTATTTTTACTCATTAACCTTTTTAAGTTTCTCATTCCTTTTTATTAACATTAAAAAAACTGTAGGCCCGGCACGGTGGCTCACTCCTATAATCCCAGCACTTTGGGAGGCCAAGGCGGGCAGATCACAAGGTCAGGAGATTGAGACCCTCCTGGCTAACATGGTGAAAACTAAAAATACAAAACAAAATTAGTTGGGCGTGGTGGCGGGCGCCTGTAGTCCCAGCTATTAGGGAGGCTGAGGCGGGAGAGTGGCGAGAACGTGGGAGGCGGAGCTTGCAGTGAGGCAAGATTGCACCACTGCACTCCAGCCTGGGCAACAGAGAGAGCCTCCGTCTCAACAATACAACAACAAAAACAAAAAACAAAAGAACTGACTGCATTATAACACACTACAGTGCAAAACCGTAATTGTGCAACTCGATTATCATACGTTAAACTCATGTAAACAGTAGTATAGAAACTCTCTCTTGCTACCCCTCTACCATTGTGCCCTTTCTTCTTCCGTAAGAGTAAACACTATCCCAACTTCTAACTCTAAGATTTAGCTTTGACTAATCTTTAATTGCAATGTGTTTAACTTATCTTATTCAACGAAAACATCGAGAGAATCATAACAGAACCTAAACCATATTATTATGTGTACCTGTAATTCATTCACTGATTTTAATTTATTTAGCTTTGCATTTATCTGTTCTGCTGTTGAACATTTAACTTGCTACTATTGTGATTAAAACTTCAGTGAACCTTCTTAGACATGTCTATTGAAAGTATGTATTTGAATGCATGTATACCTATTAACATGCTTGTTGGATCAGCATATTTTCCACTTACTAGATAATAACAGAGTTTCGCAAAAGATTTTAACCAACCTACACTCCAACAGCAGTGTTTGTGAAATCCAATTGCTCTACACCCTCTCCACCACAAAGTATTTTAGTCAATTTCATTTTAGACAGATCAGTAAGGGGATTGTACATATCCTGGTTACTTAATAGTTTGATTTCTTTTTCAAATTTTTATGAGTTATTTGGATATCTTGTTTTAAAAAATCTATTGCACTCTTTTTTCTATTCAATTTTCAGTATTTTTCTTATTAATGCAAAAGTTCTTTTATATCTCTCTGAATGTGGACACAGGTATTACAAGTTTCTTTTCCTTCAGGGTGACTTGCTTTTTTAGTATCTTAGTAGTGATTTGACCAATATTCCAAAAATTTTCACCCATTATCTCCTCAAAATCATATCTTCCCTATTATCTTACTTGTTCTTCTCTGGGATTCCAATTACAAATTTAGTGGACTTTACTTTTTTTATTTTACAGGTTGGAAAATATTTTCTATAAATGACCAGAGAATTTTAGGTTTGTGGGTCACATAGGTTTCTGTCAAAAACAGACCATGGGTCAGTTTTGGTCTTTAGGCTAATGTTTGCCTACTGACCCCTGCAATATGCTGTTGTTCGTCACTCCAAATGGCTAATTTACATTCTATTTCATTGTATATATTTTATTTATATATTGCTTCCACTTTGTTTTTCTTCAGCTATGGCAAATCTTCATGGATGCCATCTATTAATGTTCACATTTTAAAACTTCTATATGTTTTCATTTCTAGAATTTTTGTCTCTCTTTTCAAAAATAATATTCAATTTTAATCTCCTAGTGGATATTAAGCAAGCATAGTTACTGGAAAAGTAGTGGCTCTATTATCAGGAGCCTCCATGGGTCTATTTCTATTATCCATATTTGTTCCTCGTTTTTAATTATGTGTTCTAGTTCATTTATATGCTTGAAAATATGGGGGGCATTGGGCAAATATAATTAATGGAAAAATATTAAGCATGAACTTGTGAGCTAGGATCATATTATTTTTCAATAAAGAGAATCTGGTTCTTGTAGGATTCTAGTGGCATTAGCAATATAAGCTCACTTAGTTCAATTTCAGAGATTAAGTTTCAAAATTGGACTTTTTCATTCCTACAAGGTCTACTTGTAATTTTTCATACTTAACCCAAAATTTGTTGTCCCAAGACATTGGGCTGTAAATAATGATGTACACCTCAGTTTCTCTTCTAAAATCGCCCTTGGGAAGAAAATGACCCTATCTGCATTGCTTTTCACATTGGGTGTCCTTTTACCCTAGACACTTGGCCCCATAGTTCCTGACTCTAGGGTTTGATCTCCATCGCCTTCACACAGAAAAATATTTTAATTTTTTAGCTTTTTCAGTTGTCCTCGGTGTGTTGGTTAATTCAAATGATCTCGTCTGTCATTATCTGTGGCAGAAGTCTTCAGTCTCTTTAAAAAAACAAAAGTTCATTTTTTAATAGATGTTATTTTTTTAAAGCAGTTTGAAGTTTACAGAGAAATTAATCAGAACGTACAGAGATTTCCCATATATCTCCTGCCCTCATATTACACAGCCTCTCCCATTATCCACATCCTGGGCCAAAGTGATACATTTGTTACAAAGAGAGAACCTACTTGACACATCATTTTCACCCAAATTCCATAGTAGTTTGCATTTGAATTCACTCTTGATGTTGTATGTTCTGTGGATATGAACAAAGTATAATGACATGTATCTACCAATCTAGTATCATAAAGAATACTTTCACTGTTATAAAAATATTGTGTGTTCTACCAATTCGTCCTTTTCTCCCCTTAACCTCTGGCAACCACTGATCTTTTGATTATCTCTATAGCTGATAATTCTGCTTCTCCCAGAACATGGTACAGTTAGAATCATATAAGTAGGTAACCTTTTCAGGTTGGCTTCTTTCAGTTAGTAATATGTATTTAAGTTTCTTCCATGTCTTTTCATGTTTTAAAAACTTATTTTTAGTGAGGAATAATGTTCTATTGTCTGAATGTATAACCGTTTATCTATTCATCTACCTACTGAAGGGTATCTTGGTTGCGCCTGAGTTTTGGCAATTACGCATAAAGCTGCTGTAAATATGAAAGTGCAGAGTTTTGTGTGAACACAAGTTTTTAGATCATTTGGATAAATACTAAGGAGTATGATTGCTATATTATATGATAAGAATATGTATAATTTTGTAAGAAGTCCAAAATGTTTTCCAAAGTGGCTGAACCATTTTGCATTCCCACTAGCAATGATTGAGAGAGCTTGTTGTTCTACAAGCTTGTCAGCATTTAATCAGCATTTAGTGCTGTCGGTGTTCTGAATTTTGGCCATTTTAATTGGTGTGAAGTGGTATCTTTTTGTGGTTTGAATTTTCAATTCCCTAGTGACATGTGACGTTGAATATCTTTTTATAAGCTTACTTGCTGTGTGTGTATCTTCTTTATTGAGGTGTTGGTTCAGATCTTTTGCTTGGTTTTTAATAAAGTTGTTTGTTGATTGTGTATATTGGATAACAGTTCCTTATGAGATATGTCGTTTGAAAATATTTCCTCCAAATCTGTGACTTGTCTTCTCATTCTCTTGATTGTGTATTTCACAGAGCAGAAGTTTTTAATTTAATGAAGTCCAGGTTATAAGTCATTTATTTCAGGAATAAGGGCTTTGTTGTTGTACTTAAAATGTCATCTTTATATCCAGTGCCATCTGGGTCTTCTATGTTATTGTCTAGGAGTTACATAGTTTGGCATTTTACACTTAGGTATATGATCCATTTTAAATTAATTATTGTGATGATGTAAGTTCTGTGCCTAGATTCATTTTTCTTTTCTCTCTTTTTTTTTTTTTTTTGCATGGTGATGGCCTTTAGTTCTAGTGCCATTTGTTGAAAAGTCTTTCTTTCTTCATTGTATTGCATTTACTCTTTTGTCAAAGATCAGTTAACTATTTTGCATTGAACTATTTCTGAGCTTTCTATTCTGTTCCATTGATCTATTCATCTATTCTTCCACCTACCACTGTCTAGATTACTGTAGCTTTAAAGTAAGTCTTGAAGTTGGGTAGTGTCAGTCCTTCAACTTTGTTCATGTCCTTCAATATTGTGCTGGCCTAAGTTTTTAGGTTGGTGCAAAAGTAATTGCAGTTTTTGCAATAAAAATAATGGCAAAAACCGCAATTAGTATTATATATGTAATAAAAACAAGTTTCTCATTTTCCAGCAACTCTAATATATGCTTTATCTTACTTGAATATTATTTTAAAATGTGAGGTAGATGTTAAAACCTTTTAAATTAAAGACTGGAATTAATACTCATAATTCATAGGGGTCAAGAAAATTTAGAGTAAGCAGAAGATCTGAAATTTTCATCTCATTTAATCTGACTTCAGAGCCCATATTCTTATATTTCTCTCTCTCTCTTTTT
Organism: Colobus angolensis palliatus; assembly: GCF_000951035.1. NCBI lineage: Eukaryota > Metazoa > Chordata > Mammalia > Primates > Cercopithecidae > Colobus > Colobus angolensis. Next base: position 866,579 of record NW_012117777.1, read on the forward strand.
TTTTTTTACCTTTTCTCCTTTCTCTCTTCCTTCGTTCTCTTCTTCATTCCTTTATTTCTTCCCTCTTTCTTTCCTTTTCTTTTTTTCTTTTTCTTTTCTTTTTTTTTGTGAAATGGAATCTCACTCTTGTCACCCAGGCTGGAGTGCAGTGGCACAATCTTGGTTCACTGCAGCCTCTGCCTCCCAGGTTCAAGCTATTCTGCTGCCTCAGCCTCCCAAGTAGCTGAGATTACAGGTGCCCACCGCCATGACCGGCTAATTTTTGTATTTTTAGTAGAGATGGGGTTTTGCCATGTTGGCCAGGCTGGTCTCTAACTCCTGACCTCCGGTAATCTGCCCACCTTGGCCTGCCAAAGTGCTGGGATTACAGGTGTGAGCCACTGTGCCTGGCCTTCTTTTCAATTACCTATTGGTCAGACATTTTTTTAGGCCCTAGGGGGCAGCAGTGAAAAAAGAAAATTAATTTTCTACACAGTCTTTTTGCAGTGTATAGGCAACTGTGGTTTGTGTGGGAGGGTCAGGGTGGGGGAGAATAACATACAAAGGAAATAAATCAGAAAATTAAAAAATATATTAGATAGTATCCTCTAATATAACATCTAATATCTAATATAATATCTACCTAATATATTAGGTTAAGTCCTCTGGAGAAAAACAAAGCAAGATGATAAAAAATACAGGCATGGCAATTCCAATTTTGAATACGGTCATTAGAGAATGTCTGCACAAACTGGATGTCATTTCAGCGAACACCTAAAAAGGCAAGTAGTTGAGTCATTCTTATAACTGAAGGAAAAGCACTCTAGGTAAAGCAAAGAGCCAATGAAAATGCCCTAAGGTAATAGCACAATTGGATTGAGACACAGAAAAAAAAAAAAAAATGCTTGTATGACTGGAAAAGAATGAATGAAGATGAGAATAGTAGGAATGAAATCAATCATAGGATATAGACATTGTACAACATTTTTTAGGCCTGGATTCATGAGACGATTCTTAATGGATCATCTTCATCTACTGAAAATTTTCCAAGCTTCTTATGAGACTTAGTTCCAATTTCAGCAGTATTCCATAGTGTTTCTGTTTATTCTCCCACTGAGTATTTTAAAACCACACACTGATTCTCTTAATATAACTGTGAGAAATCTTCTCACATTGCTAGGCTCAGCTTGACTCTCCTTGGTTATACTGAAACCTCAGCTTACGCAGTTTGACTATGAGTGCATTAACATATTAATATGTTTGTCAATGTACTGAATAATTGGGATAAAAATGTTGACTAAACATTTGAGCCTAGTACTTCTACTCCTATGTGGCTGAATCTATAGATGGATAGCTTTTAACTTTACCTGTATAAAACACTGAATTTAGGAAGTTACATGACTTGTTTACATACCAGGCTAAGGAAAAAATTGTCAGAGGGTGATATTCAGCTGTATATTTTCAAGTATATAGCTGCTAAGTGAATATCAATGGTGATGCAAAGATCCATAAAGATTGACTCCAGTTTATCTTTGAATTTGGAAAGTTGCAAGATACATCACTCTTGCATTAAAATAAAAATTTGGATGACTACTGAAATTATAATTGCTTGTAATCTATATGAGCTATGAGAATGAAAAAAACAAAAACAAAAACAAAACAGTAATGAACTGAATTACATGAAGTCGTGAACCCTTTAGTGGAGTGCAGAGACCCACGACAACTTCTCATACCTGAGCAAGAAGTAGGAAGAGGAGAAATTTACCATGGTCTGTAGAAATAAGGAACTAGCTGAACCTTTACAAAATATTGTATCTGAAGAGACCAGTCATAGCATGAGTCAGTATCCACCTGCTTATTCTTTCCCATAGGCTGTCACCTAGTGTAATGTGGTATTTATTATCCTGAAGACTTGGAGGATACAGGAACACTTGTGATATATTTTCTGCACATTCAAGTCTTTCTTCAAGAGGAAAGCAGGACCCTCCAATTGCAGAGGCAGGGCAGGAGAGCTGAAAGAAATCCTCTGAGGTATTTCAGGACTTTGCAGCAAGTAGGGTAGCCATGCCTCAAAAGCTTAGAAACCTGGGACAGGGCTGGAGAGAAAAGAGCAATCAAAAGGCATCAAAGCAGTTTGAAAAGCTAGAGAGCTGCTCATAAAGCAAAAGAGATTACTTGAAACTCAACAGTCTTAAACTCAAGACTCCAATTTCTGCTCAAGAAAAAGTTTCATGCTCCCCTCAAATCACCCAAATGTGGTGGTAATCTGTATCCAGAAAAAGTTTCCACCAACCCCAGACCCAGCTCCACTCTATATTGGCTCAGCAACTTGAATATAGTGTTCTTTTTCTGGAGGAAAACATTTTTGACTTCAGTCTCTATTGTTCCTATTGAGTGATAAATGTTGGAATGTCCTAAGTTACATAAGCATTTTGGGATGTTTTAAGGGTAAGTCTTTCAGTTTGGGGCTTTTGTGTGTTAGAGTATTATTCTCTTTGTCACTTAAATATGGGGTAAAAGAGAGGGCTGTAAGGCTGAATAAGCTCAAGAGGGAAGGAATAATTTTGTCCACTGAAAAGAAGTTTGCATTTAATTGTGTTAAGTGATTGGCATTTATTATAGAATTTTGAAGTTGAAAAATATAACTGTACTAGTTAGCTGTTGCTAACACAAATGAATAACATAAAGCTAGTATTAAGGCTGGGCGTGGTGGCTCACACCTGTAATTCCAGCACTGTAGGAGTCCAAGTCGGGCAGATCACAAGGTCAGGAATTCAAGACCAGCCTGACCAACATGGTGAAACTCTGTCTGTACTAAAAGTAAAAAAGTTAGCTGGGCCTGGTGGCACGTGCCTGTAATCCCAGTTACTCAGGAGGCTGAGGAAGGAGAATCACTTGAACCCGGGAGGCACAAGTTGCAGTGAGCTGAGATCACATCACTGCACTCTAGTCTGGACAACAGAGTGAGACTGTTTCAAAACAAAGGAACAAAACAAACACCTAGTTTTAAATCTAGTTACTTAGTTTACATATCTATGGGTTGGCCCAGGTTGATGATACTTCTGGATTTGTGGGACATCATATCTGCCTGTGTGATCAGTTGCAGGTTCAACATGGAATCTGTTTTTGGGAACTGGTGGAATTTTGCTAGGGATAACAGGTTGAGGGTGGCAATTGGTCTCCATGGCTCTCTTCGTCAATCAGGCTTGCATGTACATCTTCTTATGGTGGCTGGACAGGGCTCCAAGAGGGCAGAAAACTGCAAAGCTACCTGAGGCTAGAAACTGCTAGAAAACATCGATTTTATTCTTTTCTTTATGACAAAATAAATCATAAGGTAAGGCCAAAATAAATGTTGGGGAAATGGACTCCACCTTTTGGTGGGAGTTGCTGCAAAATGACAATGCAGTGAGATGTGGGGAGTTGTCCAGTGGAAGGATTAGAAAGATCTTTTGGTAACTAAGTAAAAAGAAAAAGAACTCGCAAATTAAGGAAGTAATACTGTTAGTAAAAATGAGAACAGGAGTCAGAGGGGAAAGAGACTTTAAAAACTCAACCTTCAGGACTTTGTGACCGATGATTAGAGCTGTGGGAAACACAAAGCTCCATTAAGTTTGAATTATTTGTAGTAGTAGAGCTATAATTTTGAATTCTACATTTCACTTGGCATAATTTTGTTCAGGTTTTAGATGGACCTGTGCTCTGTCTCCAGGCTGGAGTGCAGTGGCAGAGTCTCAGTTCACTGCAACTTCCACCTCCTGGGTTCAAGTGATTCTCCTGCCTCAGCCTCCCGAGTAGCTGGGACTACAGTTGCGTGCCACCACACCCAGCTACTTTTTGTATTTTTGCTAGACGTGGGGTTTCACTATGTTGGCCAGGATGGTCTCAATCTCTTGACCTTGGTTTTCGCCTGCCTCAGCCTCCCAAAGCGCTGGGATTATAGATGTGAGCCACCGTGCCTGGCACATAATTACATCTCTTAATGGCTTCATGAAGCTTCAAACACTCCGTAATAGCTTTATCATTCTTCTGTTCTTTTATGATCTATGTTATGTAGCAAAAGTTGTGACTCTTTATATGTGGGATACTTACAAAATACATGTGCATGCAACAGGTTTTCTCCCTAACTGCTCCCATGTTGATTGCTTCTTAAAATTGTTGATATGCAGTATATGGTAGCTCCTAATGAATTACGTTCATTCGGTAGGAATACATTCTTTGGTTAAGCACCATTAGACATTCCATGGAGGGAATTTACTCTCTTAGTATTTGAGATTAGACTTCAGCAGTACATAACTTAATGAATTTCTTTCAGAATCTAATACTGCTAATCAACAACCAAAAACAAATACTGTTTCTGCCCTCAGCATAATAGAATTTTAATGATCTGTGTTATGGTATTATTGATGGCATCTTGTTTTTATTTTGATATTACATAGTTCAAAAAATTAAGAGTATATAATCTGATAAGCTCCACTACTGTAGGATATTATTTGGATGATTACATTTGAAACAATCATTATATCTGTCTATCTATCTATCTACTATCTATTGATACATATATACATATATATGTATCTATATATAGATTTATATATATATATACACACACACATATACTTTCATACACACACATTCATATTATAAATAATAGGTTGATTGGCATTTTTAGTGTCTTATTTCTTATATTTCTATTAGAATTCCCATATATGTACAATCACCATTGGGTGAAATGTGAATTAATTAGAGTGTTGACTTTACTTAGAAAATCAGCAAATACGATAGGAGCTCCAGAACCTGGCTTTAGTGATGATATAAGTAAAGAAAAGCACATTTCAAAAAGCAGAGAAATGACAGTGCTAATTTACTTGCCCAAATGTTACTCAGAGAACTGTCACTTGAATGTCTCTCAGAAATCATAAGGTGGTGAATGACACTCTTTGTCATCAGTATATGTATAGGACAATGCTTGTTATGAAGCAAAATCTTGAATTTCTTACTCTCTTAACAGGTGAACCTCAAGAAATAATGAATCTTGAAAAAAGCATGTAATTTCACACTATTTTAAATTGAGGTTCTATGTCATTTTGTTGTGATATATTTTCTGTTGCTCCTTTAAAATGAGTATTTACATTAAAATTATTTCACTTAAATGAATAAAACATTAACAAAAATAATGCAGCATGTACATTTAAATGGAGGATCGACATGTAATTAGAAGTGCACCTCAAAGGATTTCCTTTGCTTTTCTTTTCTGATTGTTGCCCCCTCTAATAGATGATTCATTAATTTCTTGTCACTTGGAGTAAATAGGTGGTTAGAAAGGTCTAGTAGTAAACAGAAATATTTTTCTACTTTGTTTTCATTTTTCAAAATTCTAACAAGCTTGGGCTGAGATCGATGAGAACTGCCCACTGCTAAGGTCAGTGTGGTCTAATTAGTTTTGCTACATTGCCACTGTAATTTTACTTGACATGACATTGAGGGGAGGCTCAAAAGGTAATCAGCTTCTAACAGCAATGATGAGCATTAGTTACACTTACTGACAGAGTAATTAGCAATTATACCTTTGATTTTACCTGCAAAGAAATGAAATCTGTGATGCCCAGTCCCCTTAAAAAATATAAATGACTGTCTCCTCTCTACTGAAAACTTAAAAAATCTGTGTCCCTTACCTATTGTGTACACCCTGGACTGACTGCAACTTTGAACAATGCTGTGATGTAGTAATTTATCAAATTCTGTGGTATTAGATTTGTTTATGGTTCTATACCACGGAAATTCATCTTATTTTATTCATCTTATTCCTCTCCAAAACGGGAATTGAGAAGGCTATTTCCATGATGCTGTTGAATTCAACATCTTTTTCATGACCATATTTTCCTTCAGGGTTCTATTTAGAGAAGCAGTCTGGGACACTGAGTTTTCTTCAGACATATTAAAGGACTTTAGTCAGGGCTGACTCTCAAAGTTGAAGTGAAGGCACAAACTATTCTTTTTCTTGTGGATATATGTCTTTTTGAAGAGATCAGAAATACTTTACCCAAATTCCATTTTTTTTTATAATTTTTAACAAGCTCTTTTAACGATGAATTTACTAGGTTGATCTGTTGAAGTACATTATTCATAATATTTTAATTTCTTGAGAATTTACTTAATCTTGAAGATATGAGAATGGCATTCATGTGAGGTATTTCCTAATTAAAAAAAAATAAACTTGCTATTGTAGATTTTCTTTTTAAATTTGGGTGACTCTTCTGTTGAAGTTTAAATGATTTCTCTCTATTAATTGCTCATAATATCAAGAAAGATTGTTCCCCTATTCTTAGTGATAACCCTTTGTATACCCAACAATCTTCTCTCTGGATATTTTCCTAGGAATAATGAAAAATGAGTTGATGGGTGCAGCACTCCAACATGGCCATGTATACATATGTAACAAACCTACACGTTGTGCACATATACCCTAGAACTTAAAGTATAATAATAAAAAAAAGGAAAAGAGAAAAATGTCCATTCATGGATTTTTCTCAAGGAATCCGTGTTTTCAGTTTTGCAAAGTTTACCCATAGAATTGTAAAGTGGAAATTTTCCCTTCTAAAAGCCAAATATTTGGTGATTCATAATGATGGGAAATACAATTATAATTCTTAAATAGCCTATTTATGTTACTGCAAGGAGAAGTAATAAACTTGCTCTGGCTTCATTAAACATAGTCACTTTGTGATACTCCAACAGAAGGAAAACTACTTTCTTGTGCTGAGAATACAACCATGGCCAGAGACATTGATCCATGACCATTCTCCTAAAACTCATAACTGTAATTAACTGCTGGTCATATATTTCCATTCTTAAATACTGTAGAATGCTGCCATTTTAGACCCTAATACCACTGAGGAAAATTTTAAGCACCGTCTCCTTAGAAATTATCTACATAAATGTATTCCATTACTTTATCTTCTCTCATGCTGTCTTTCCTGTGGAGAGGAAACCATTTTTCACAAAGCAAAGAGAGTAAAAATTAACCAAGTGGTATTTCCTTTGTAAGTAATATTTATTGAGGAATAATTTATATATCATAAAATGCACTGGGCATACTAATTTTAATCACCTCTGAAGTTTCTCTGATGAATTCTTCCATCCTTACCAGGATCTTAGCAACAATAAATCTTCTTCATGTCACTTGAGATTAGTGTTACCTGTTCTGGAATTTCATGTAAAGAGACATTCAGGAAATGCTCGTGTGTCTGGCATGTTTCCACAAGCATACTTATTTTGAGATTCATCAATGTTGCTGTGAAATTCTGCAGTACATTCCTTTTTATTCCCACATAGTATTCCATTATCTGTATAAGCCACAATTTGTTTAATTTTAGATTTTAAGTAGATTTGGATTATTTCTAATTTAGAGCTATTATAAATAAAGATTTTATAAACACTTATGCACAAGTCTTTTATGGACACAGATTTTAATTTCTCTTGTGTAAATACCTAGGAGTAAAAATGACTCATGATAAGTTCATGTTTAACTCTATAACAGTCTGTCAATATGTTTTCTGAAGTTTTTATACACATTTTATATTCTCATCATTGGTATATGAAATTTCAGCTGCTCTTCACTGACATTTGGGACTGACATTATTTTTAATTTTAGTAATTCTAATGGGTATATAATATGTCACTTTGGATTTAATTTACATTTCCATGTAACTAATGGTAATGAGTACTTTTCATGTCTTTCCCAGCATTTTGTGTATTTTTTGTTTAAAAATGTCATTCAAATTATTTATTCACTTTAAAATTGTCTTATTTTGGGGTTGAAGTTTTTAAATATATTCTATTCATGTAAATATTCCAGATAAGTTATATGTAGTATACATACTATAGATATTTAATTTTCTTATAGTCTGTGACTTCATTCAGTTTCTTCAGGAAATACTTTGAAAAACAGAAACTTTCATTTTGATGAAATCCAGTTTGCAATGTTTTTTTTTTGCCTATGATGCCATTTGAGTTAAATTTTTACATGCAATGATGCAATAATGGTGAGGTTTTTTTTCCAAATACATATCAAGTTTTCAGCCCTATTTCTCCACTGAAGTATTCTGAAACATTGTCAAAAATCAATTGACAATATATGAATGAATTTATTTCTATGCTCTCTTTTCTATTCCATTTATCTGTGTATCTAACTTTAGTTAAATTCCACAATGTCTCAATTGCTTTGGTTCTGTGCTACGCCTGAAATCTGGTAGTTAAGGTCCCTTAATCATGTTCTGGTTTCCCCAAAATCATTTGGCTATTTTAGGTCCCTGGCATTTCCACATTAATTTTACCATCACCTTGTCAAACTACATGAATTGGATTTGTAGATTTGAGTGGAATTTTCCTAAGTCTATCAGAAATTTTGGTGGAAAAAGCATCTTAAAAATATTGAATCTTCCAAATCAAGTACATGGTACATCTCTTTATGTATTTATGTCATCTTTCATTTTTCTTAAAACTGCCTTATAATTTTCAGCGTATAATTGTAAATTTTTAATTAAATTTGTTCTAAAATTTCATACATATTATATTTTTAATCATTTTTTTCATTTTATTTTTCATTTTTTATCAGGATATATATGCACAATTAAATTTTGTTTTTCTTTTTTTAAAATTCTGACAACCCGTGAACAATTGAATTTTATATATAAACTTGTGTTCTGCTATTTTTAATAAAAATGTTTAAATAAGTGTTGGTTATTCTCTTTTCTTCTTGTGGATTCCTCAATTTTTTCTACTTATTGAAAATGTAATTTTCAATACCTTTTTTCATAAGGGTTCTTACACTAATGCATAGTGTCTGAAATCTTCTTTCTAGATTTTCCCAATTGTGCTCTGAAGCAATCGTTAATCTTTCATAGAACCTGTCCAATTTTACATTTCATTTTTTTAAGGCTCAGGATGCAATTCACCAGTTAGATCAGTAGTATCATTGATTCCAGTTGCTAGGCCAGTGTGAGGAAAAACTGTGGTTTTTTTTCTTCATCCTTTTCTTGACTGGTATTTCCTTCTTTCTTGTTTGGTACACTACTTGGACCTTGAGAACTAATTTGGCTACTATATACCTCAGTTTCTTCATCTGTTTATGGGATAAAATGAGATGATAAATTTGGAGGTATTAGTTTAACCATGATAGAGAAAAAATAAAAATGAGAATCTGTTCACTAAATTAGTGGGGAAAGAAGATAATTTTGTTTATCATATCTTACACCATTCTCTGTATACAAGTTGAAATATGAAAATAGGTTTGTGGGGAAAAATAATACAGAACCATTTTTTTCGGCTTGTTCAGAAATACATTTAATATTTTTTAAAAAGCATTAAGTAATTACTCTAAGAACACAAATATAGCTATGGTTTTTACATATCTTTTGACCTAGGCTGACCGTAGAGAGTATAAAATTTCAAGTGTGGGTATGGAAACATGAGTCTACACTAGGTGCTCAGCTAATAATGATATAAGATGTGCTAGAAGACAAATCTGTAGTGTGAAATAAGGACCACACTCACACAGAAAGCTGTTTTATCCCGTCTTTATTACACAAGGAGTATGTTTGGTCAAGCCTCTGTACTCCAGCACCAGATTTTTGGCTGAAATTGCCAACTAAGGTTTACCTGGCCTGATTTATCCATATAATATATGAAAGTGATCCATTTCAAATAACTCTAACTATCCAAAATGACAAGCTGAGCCTGGCTATATCACAATAGGGAATGAACTGTATAAAATTTAATATGCAGGTAAAAAGCACAACAAACTGTAGCTAAATACATTGTACAAATAATGTATGTGTCCAATCTCTTTTCCCTAAGGGAAAAAGAACTGGGAAATCCTTACCCAGATGAGGCTATAGAAAACTGTATTAAGTGTATGCTTCCCTAAGAGTTTTCATTTCTCCTTCTCTTTGTTATTAGAAATTAAGCTCATTTAGAACAGAGATAGTGTTGCCCTTCTTACCAGCCTCTCACAGAGTGCTTTACCATTTAGAGGGCTTAGCAAATACTTGTTGAATCAATACATGTATTTTTCTTGGTATGACGTTTTGGCAATTTTTATGATCTCTTTCCCCTAAAAGCTGTTTTATTCATTTGCATACTTCACTTATTCACATTGAAATAAAGGTTTATTGAGAATTTACATTAGAATCTGCTAGGTTTCAAGGAAACAAAGATGAAGTACAAATAAAATCAAGTAGAACAGACTTTGTCTTAACTGCAGAATCTTTTGGTTCTGTAACTGATCAACAATAACTCTTTACAGACTTTATTGGGAAAACAGTTTCATGTGCAGTCTTTTGACTCTGTGGCTTGGCCACATAAGAAACCTTGAGCCTGAAACACTTCCTTACCAAGAGACAGGGAACCACACAGCCTGTGCCAGGCTTACCATCTTGTGTTGAAATACCTTTCTGTGTCTTGGATGCAGTGAGTGTTCTTTTAGTGTGCTTAAAACTGTATGTCAGTGGCCCTCAGGCCTGTCCCCAGGTCTTACCACAGGTCTCAATATTTCAGACTCTAGCTCATCTTGCTCTGTCTCTTCTCTATGTAAATAAAACATTATTTTTTCCATCCTATGCTTGATTATTTTGTATTTCCTTTGGTGATTCTGATACCAAGATTCAATAGGCAAAGTGTTTAGAGTCCTCCCCTGCGGCTGGTTAGAGTCCTTGTCTGGGGTTGGTTAGAGTCCTCCCCTGCAGTTGGCGCCTGGTGCTCTGCTTTCTGGAGATCGATACCCGTACATGGTGTTCTGTTTAACAGACTTCATCTGCCTTCTTTTTCTATAGCTATTGATTGCTACAACAGCTATTGTTACAAAAGCAAAGCTGCAGTACCTCGAGTTTCAGACTATAACATACAGCTTCTCATCTCCAAGGTTTTGTTATATTAGTTTCTTCTCTGTCAATTGTCCTATTTCCATTACTCTGTCTGATAATTATTACTTTTGGCATATTTCCATTTTGACTTCTTTTTGAAACACATTTGTTTGGTTCTAGATCATGACTTCTCTATGCTACAGTGATTCTTGTCATCTGATTTCCCTCCTTTGTGTAATTAGCAGTTTGACTCTGCCCCTAAATTATGAATTCCAGGAGGGTGTGGTTCAATCTTATAAATCTCATTAATTTCTATTATTTGGTAGGGATCACTGTATGTTTACTGAACTACTGAATTAATAAATGGAGATATACCACAGAAAATTTAGATTCGTTTCCATTTGCTGCACAGCATCCATTGCCTATCTACCCTAAGTATTATTTCTACATATGCTTCTCTATTAAAGTTCTCCAGCAAAACAGAAGCAATAGTAAATCTCCATCTATCTATGCCTATTTCTGTATTTATATATCTATACCTACATCTATATCTAAACCATAGATATTTATTTTAAGGAATTTTTAAGGAATTGACTTACATTATTGTGGGGGCTGGGTAGGCTGAAATCTGTAGAGCAGGCTGGCAAGCTGCGAATTCAGGGAATAATTAATATTGCAGTCTAGAGTCCAAAATCTGCAGTCTGGAAACTCAGGCAGAATTTTAATGGTACAGAAGTAAAGCAGAATTAATTTTTGGGGAAACTTCTGTCTTTACTCTTAAGGTCTTCAAATGATTGGATGAGGCCCACTGACATTATGGGAGGCAATATAAAGTCTACTGATGTAAATATGAGTTACATCTAAATGTGTATCTTCACAGCAGCATCTAGATTGATTTTGGCCAAACAATTGGGCACCATAGTCTAGCAAAGTTGACACATACAATTAATCATCACAAGCTGCTCTATCCTATGTCTTTCTATTCTTCCAGCTGTATGATTTTTACTGATTCATGCAATAAAGACGTTTAATGGACAGCCTTTAAAATTCAAGGGACAGGAATAGCTATCACACTGCATACAACAGAGAAAGAACTCTCCCTTGCACAGAGGTCTCTGATCCTAAGCTACGCTCTGTGCCTTCCTTTCAACCATTATTCCTGATACTGGTTACATATTTGAAAGTCAGTATGATTATAGTTATACCTAAAACAATGTTAATGATATATTTGTTAAGTTGGGAGCTGTGCCCAGCTGGATCCAGTCAGAGATGTATTTTGTAACTGGAAAATATCCAATTAGATAGGGACATTTCCTAATTTAAATTATTTTTCAGAAAGGGGAGGCACAGAGACTAAATGATAGAAGCACCTAATGAGGTAGGAAACCAGCAGGCCCTGTTTCCCAGACCAGATAGAAAACAAGCTAAAACCAGCAAGTGGCACCAAAAGCAACCTCTAGTTGCTTGCACTACCCATTGGCATAAGACGCTTCCACCAGCATCATGACAGCTTACAAATGGCATGCTAACACCTGGAAGTTACCACTCATTTTCTTGAGATTTATGAATAACTCACCCCTTAATCTGCATGTCATTCAAAGTGGGTCTAAATAAACCAGCCCATATGCTGGTACTCAGAGTGTGTTGCCTGTGAGCTAGGCTAGCCCTGCTCTGCAAGGAGCAGTCACAAAGCTGTAACACAGTGGCTCCAATAAAGCTGCTTTTTTCCACCACTGGCTCACTCTTCAATTATTTCCTGAACAAAGCCAAGAACCTCCCCTGCATGAATAACACTTTAAAATATAGGAGTTGAGGCTTATTAACAACAAAAGAACAACAGGTAGCACTTATGACGCTCCTATGCACAAGTATATGTAAACCATCCTAAGTGCTTCACAAATATCAACTCATTAATTCTCAAAAAAACTCTACATGAAAGTACTATTAATTTCTCAAAGAATAAAAGTTTATTTTTAAAACTATGCAGGAAACATTTTGGAGCTATGGTATCAATTAGCTCTTGCCATATTAATGCTGCATAACACAGAATTCCAGCATATGATAGATTAACACAGCGGCCAACACAATTATTTATTTTCCGTCATACACCTGTGTCATTTGGCTAAGTGGGCCTGCTCCAAGCTATGGCTCCTCACTTAGAATCAAGCTCACATGTGCTTCATGTGTAGCTTCCAGACTAACAGGACGTGGTAGCTTTTCCTATGCAGATATCAAGCCCAATGGCACAGGCACATTTTAAGCCTCTTATTGTATCATTTGTTGTAGCATCCCATAGGTTGAAGTAAGTTATGTGGACAAGCTCAAAGTCAAGGGGTAGTAGATCTACAGCGTTATATGTTAAAGGATGTGGATGCAGGGGACTGTGAAGAATGTTAAAACGTGGTCTTATGGCATATGAATTGAGTGCCTTTGTAACCTAAGAAATATGATAGTGAATTTATACATTCAATTGTTTCATTCACCACTCTATATCCATATGGTATATAGTATAACTTCTGTTTTATAAATGATAAATCTTATGCTGATAAAGCTCATTTCCACTAATTAAGCTATACCACTAATAAATACTATGATCCCATACATTAAGCTATTTTAAAAATGTGGCTGCAGCCTGTAGTAATTTATACTGAAATTTCCTTGAAATATCTTTTTACATAAGTAAATTTGTGTTTTATTTCAATATTTAGCATTTAAAAAATTTTAAAAATCTTCTTTCAAAATTAATATAAATGGATTATTCTTAAGAAGTGGTAAAATATGTTGGAAACAAGCTGCTCCTCTTCTAAGCAAAGTTCAGAGCTTAAAAACATGAAAAGATAATACAGATGAAAGAAAGATTGAGTGTAGGAGAACATTACATAATAATTTGGAAAATGTTTGGTTTTTAAGACAGTGGAAAGTTTACAAAATAATATTTAAATAATTCTATTAGCAAAGACTTTCCAGAAAGATATTTTTTTCTATTGTAATCATGAATTAATATTCTGAAATATCTTAACTGCTGTCTTAAGTTGCACAGATATGTTAGGATGGTTTATATTTAACTGCATTTATAATTTTATCATTTTACAGTCCTTTTAGGGTTTCTCTATATTATTAATCTCTGCTTCACCATGCAAAAGCCACTGTATTTTTAACTCTAAGGAGAGTTTAAATATACTTTCTAGAATCTTGAAGAATAGCAGATCATTCAAGAAACTTCTGGGAATTACTTCTCCACTGGTCAGAATTTCATCTGTCTCAACAGTGGGATTTGCAAGGATAAAGAGATGTTAATAAATGGGTGTTGGTCGGGGCCTGTCGTGGAGTGGGGGCAGGGGAGAGGGATAGCATTAGGAGAAATACCTAATGTAAATGACGAGTTAATGGGTGCAGCACAGCAACATGGCACATGTATACATATGTAACAAACCTGCACGTTGTGCACATGTACCCTAGAACTTAAAGTATAGTAAATAAATAAAAATAAATAAATAAACAAATGTTGGTTGGGCAAACAAATGGCAATCTTGATTATCTTGCCTGTCACATACTTTACTACCTCAATGCTTCTGAAAATTTAAGCAGATGGTAGACCTGCAAGCTCCTGTATTCGCCAGAAAACAGAGAGAGGTTGAGTGCCCCCATTTCCCCTCTAGTTCAGTACCTGATGAAATAATAAATAGATTCTTAATGACAGAAACATCCCCCCGCTTATTGAAGTAACCCATATTGATTTGTTCATACCTTGTAAAGGTAACAAATGGTGAGCAGAAAGATGTTTGTCTTTCCTATTTGCAAATATAACAGAAATAACTTTTACTGAACATTCACTATGTTTTAAACACTAGTTTAAGTACTTCACTCATATTTCATTTAAAACTCAACACAACCATGAGGTACATAGTTTTGCCACCATTTTCCAGATATTTCATAAATTTACTTGAAAACTTGGTAACTATACCAAGCAGATAGCAAAGAAAATATTTTATTCCAGGTAGTTTGAGTCCCACATCCTACATCCACACTGTCAGGGTTTATGCTTTGACATTATGACAGATATATTCACTGGGTAATATGGGAACCCATGAGTAGAAATTCTAACCCAGAGAGATGGAGCCTGGATCAAGTGATAGGGAAAAGGTTTTAAGGTTTCAGAGGCAGGCTGTATGTCTTCTCTCTTCTGTCTACACATCACCATTTACTGAGCATACTGTCATGGGCATGTTTCTGCTTCTCAGTGCCTTCAATTCTCAATGTCCTATCAATAAAGTAGGTACAAATGTACCTGCTCATACCGTTTCCATGAGAGTATAACTCAAGAGTTAACCTAAAGTATTTGGAACAGAATTCCATGCTCGATAAATGTTAGAAAAATGATTGAAGGTTAATTATGTGTTGGCTACTTGAAAGGCAGAAAGAGAGGAGGTGATAGGGAGAGAATGTTACAGGCAGAAGGTCTGGCATGCTCTCTTTCTTTCTCTTAATTTTTCATAAGCTTGTCTATAAAAAGGAGGCTTAAGCCAAAAATTAATAGTTGATAATTTGTCTGAGATGGAGGGACCTGTGTTTATAAACTGAAAACAAGAAAGTAGAGATGGAGATATTAAAAGTAATGTCTGTCCTCTGAAGAAGGCTCAACATACCTTCTGACTATGGGGAAAAAATAAATATGATTTTAAAACAAGTTTGTTCCTCTATACATGACTAAAATATGCATTCCAAATGAAGACTGTACTTTTGAAGAGGACAACAATTATGTAGATATGTGAGAAAATTAATTCATTGACAATTTGTGAAGAAAGAGTGTAAGTTTTAGAATCAGATCACATCGACTTTTAATTTTATTACTTCTTATCAACTGTGACCTTGAATAAGTCACTCATCTTCTTTGAGTTTTACTTTCTTTTACGGTCTATTAATTTTGTGAAACATACAAACAAATAGGAATATAAAACATACATATGTGGAAGAAAAAAGTTAACCAAGCACTGGCGTATATCCATTAACCTTTTAGAACAAATCTGCATGTCTTCCCTCCACTTCATATCTCCCTCTTTCCAACCCCTTTCCCCAGAGGTAATGCTATATTTCTGTAATAATTTCCTTGCTTTTCCTTATAATTGTACCCCACATGTATGAATTTCCTTAACAATACAGTATAGGTTCACTCACTTCTATAAAAATCAGGTTGATTTCTTGTTCTGCAACTTGTTTCTTTTGCTCAATGTTAGTTTGTGGATTGGTCAATGCTGAATTTACAGCTTTAGATCATTCACTTTCAATGTTGTGTGGCATTTAATGTCATGATTATACTACTATTTATTATTTATTTAATCTACCGTCCATGAGCAATTCCCTTTGCCTTATCCCCTAGTATGAGCCTCTCTTAAGAAATATCTACTCTGGCCAGGTGTGGTAGCCCATGCTTGTAATCCCAGCACTTTGGGAGACTGAGGCAGGTGGATCACTTGAGGTCAGGCATTTGAGACCATCCTGACCAACATGGTGAAACCCCATCTCTACTAAATATACAAAAATTAGCTGGGCATGGTGGCGCATACCTGTAATTCCAGCTACTCAGGAGGCTGAGGCATGAGTATCGCTTGAACCTGGGAGGCAGAGGTTGCAATGAGCTGAGATCACACCACTGTACTCCAGCCTGGGCAAGAGAAGAAACCCCATCTCAAAAAAAAAAAAAAAAATTATTCTGAACATTCCTACATGTGTCTCTTGGCATGAAGATATATAACTAGGTATAAATATGTTGGGCGATGTAGTGTGTGTATCTATAATTCCATTAGTTAATTAATGCCTGCCTTTTTCCATTGTACCAAGATACCCTCTCACAACAGGACTTCTCATTTCTCCCATGTCACATTTTTTTTTTATTGTCAGTTATTATTTTTTTGCCAAACTGTAGGGTTTGTAATTCATCATATCATCTTTTGAGTTGGGTTTTCCTTATTATTAAAGTGGTTATTGATCACGTATGCCTATTGGCCATATGAGCCTCCCCTTTGTGAAATTCCTATTCAATACTCCTAGCTGTTGTCAATGTAATTGGTTTTGGATCCCAGATCTTTATTGGTTACATAACAGCAATAACATGCTTAGCCTGTGGCGTGCTATTTCACCTATTTATAGTACCTATTACTATCAGAAATTATTAATTTTAATGTAGTGAGATTTAAAGTATTTTCCTATGGTGTTAGTATTTAATGTGTCTTGTTCAAAAAGAACTTACCTACTCCGAAAAAGACATATTTCTATATCACGTTTAAAAATTTTTGTAGTTTTTCCTAATTTTTCACTCTACTATAAAATGGTTTCTGTGCATGGTGTGAAGTCAAGGTATATGGTGACCATGAATATGTCCTACTCAAATATCCTGACATAAAAAGTTCAATTACTTGAGATTTTGACTTAAGGACACACCATTGACTTAGCTAAAATTAAAAAACAAACAAACAACAACAACAAAAACCAAACATGAACTGCAATTTAAGACTCTTTCTACCAAGCTCTGTCTTCTTTCTACTTTCTTCCCAGGTTCCGATCTGTCTCACAGTTTTATATGTGTCCCCACTTCCTCAGCTTTGTTCCCTCTTTTACCCACTCACAAATATTTCCCCCAGAAAATATCTTACATAACAAATCTTTATGTTTGCCTCTTGAAAGATCCATTTTATTTTCTATTGATAACCAATTGTTTCTATATCTGGGCTTTAATTTTCTTACCTGTGAAATCGAATTTTTAAAATTTACTAGATATGTTTGATCTGTGAGTTAGAGAGCTAAGATACTTTCATTATGCTTCAGAATATTAGCTACCGTTAATTTGTTTCCATTCCTCAAGATGTGTCTTTCAGAATGTAGAGGAATTGCAGTTCAGTTGTTATGAACTAAATCTACTCTTGGGTGAACTGTACCACAAAGTGTCTCTGTGCATTTGTGCAAGCCATTTCACCTTCCTGAGCCTCTCCTTCACCTCTCACAAAACTAAGAGGAGAAAATCTGTTCTACCTGGTTGATTAAATTCTTTTAGCCAATTAGTTATTGCATTTGACATTCTTACAAATAATTTGTAACTAACAAATTAGTTAGTGTATATAAAATTCTTAAGACTGTGAAGACTTATATAAAAGTAAGGGATATTCAGACCTTTGTAATTTGCAACTCTAATAATTAAAAATACTGTTTTGGCTGGGCACAGTGGCTCACACCTGTAATCCCAGAACTTTGGGAGGTGGAGGCATGTGGATGACTTGAGGTCAGGAGTTTGAGACCAGTCTGGCCAACATGGTGAAATACCGTCTCTACTAAAAATACAAAAATTAGGCCCAGTGTAATAGAACAGGCCTGTAATCCCAGCTACTCAGGAGGCTGAGGCAGGAGAATCGCTTGAATCTGGGAGGCAGAGGTTGCCATGAGCTGAGATCACGCCACTTCACTCCAGCCCAGGAGACACAGTAAGACTCTGTCTCAAATGAATGAATGAATGAATGAACGAATGTACTGTTTACATGGTATTATATACAGTGTCATCATGCATTTGCTTATGTCCTTCTATGGTTCCAGAAGACCAAGTTTAAATAAATTATATGCAAGTGAATATTTCTCAATGCTACATAAATGTATGTAAATATACATTTGTGTATCTCTATATATTGCTACATAGATATATAGAGATATTAGTTTAATATTTATACACCACAATGAAAGCTTTGCTTAACTACAACCCTATGCATTTATGAATTATATAGTAATCAGAAGAAAAGCCCAGATATGCAGAATAGTTTTATCTTCTTTTTATTTCTATTCAGATAGTCTTTTTGTTTCAGTAGTATACTATATAATATCTGCTAGTTGCAAACTCTGAAAAATGACGTAAAGTATTCACACTGAATATAACCGCATTTATAATATTTAGATATTGCCTAGAATAGAAATAAGAAATATGAAAGAGAACTTTGTTTTCTGACAATTGTAGATATTACCTCAACCTTCAGAGATGCAATTCAAAACTTATTTGTGCTATTATGATTTAATTTTAACTTCTCCATTATATTAATGTTATCATGTTTATCTTTGACATTTATATGTATCTCAATATCTTTCTATATTGAGTTCCATTTCTGTAAATATTGCTTCTCAAAAAGTTCTCCATGTAAATACAAAGGCAAAGATTTTTTGATATGTGGTTACTGTATTCAGCACACCAATTGCCTATCTTAAGAAATATTTGACAGAAGATTCCAGAGCAGCCAAGTAATATAGAAAGTTACATGATGATTAATGCAATAGAATTCTACCAATTTATGATTCCATGTTTTCATATGTGTTATTCATTCTAAGGTAACTACAGAAATTAATTTACATAGGCCTGATGAGTAATGACCAAATAGGCTATTCAATTCAATAATAATTTTTAGAACTCAGAATTGCCAGGTGATGGTACTCCTAAAATTTTATAAACCTCATGTCCTTTTCAGTAAAATGGATTTTTAATATAGCATAAATCACGATGTGAAGATTCAATTAGAAAATGTAATTTAATTGTCTCAAATTTTAATTTTTTATGTGATATTTGCCCCTGTGAAGAAAATTTGTAAGGAAGATGAGGAAATCATGAAATATTTATATATAATTTTGAAATATACACAAAGCATGATAATTACCTGATAAAATTAAAGATACTGGACAATTTTATTAGAATTTGTCCCCTAGATGTACAGATATATATTGCTAAATTTATTCCAGGAAGGATGTCTAGATGGTCTTCAAATAAAGGATTCTGTGGCTGAATAATTAGGCAGGTATTTGCTTCAGCAAAGTTAATCAGTTTTTAAAAAATTTTTAATATTGTAGAGCTTTTCAGAACTTTACAGTAATACACATAGAATGTCTAATAGAAAGCATAAGTTTGCAGTGGTTCCCAAATTTGTTTGACTACAGAACCCTGTTTTCTCTCAAAAATTTTTGTGAAACACGTATTAGTAAATGTTGATGTAGGCATTAAATAAAAATTAAATTTAGAAAAGGGAAAAGTAAATCTTGGTAAGGAAGTGGGCAATATTTTTTGAAGAATTAGTAATTAAATTCTGGATTGGATTTAAAACAGGAGAGAATAGAGCATTATAGGAAATGATTCAGAAAGCATGACGAGATTGATAGGCTCATCAAAACATGAGACAAAGTTTTTATATTAGGGAAAAAAGTGGGCAATATGTTTGTTTCCAGAGGATATGGACAATTTCTGGAGTTCTTGCCAAGCAGAAAAGAAGAGTGGGTTTCATTTTTAATTTGATTTTTTTCCGTATTTGTGTTGAGCCATTCTTACATTGCTATGAAGAAATACCTGAAACTGGATACTTGATTTAAATAGAGGTTTAAATTCCTCATGGTTCTGCAGGATGTACAGGAAGCACAGTGCTGGCATCGGCTTCCAGTGAGGCCTCAAGAAGTCTGTAATAATGGTGGAAGATTGAGGAGGAGCAGGTATCTCACATGGTAAATGTAGGAGCAAGGGTGTTTTGGGGGAGTGCCGCACACTTTTAAAAGACAAGATCTAAGGAGAACTCAGTCGCTATCACAAGATCAGCACCAAATCATGAGAGATCTGTCCCCATGATCCAGACACCTCTTACTAGACCCCATCTCCAGCACTGGGGATTACAATTCAACATGAGATTTGGCAGAGACATATATTCAAACTGTATCACTATTTAAGTCTTTAATTCATCTGGAATGGCATTACATGCTTAATGTGACGTAAGGATACAATTTTATATTTTCTTTCACAAGGATATGCAATTCTCTCAACACCATATAATAGAAATGACCATTTATTCTCCATTTGGGGTAATTGCAATTGTGTCATAAATCATGTTTCCATGAATGTATTTCTGTGCTCTCTATTTTATTCCATTATTAGTCTCTTTGTTCATCTCTATTTTAACACCTTTAGATCTTAATTTCCAAACTGTAGGGCAAGTTCATCCACCTTGATCTTCTTCAAGAGTATCTTGGAATAGTTTGTACTTTAATCTTGTGTTAGTTCTAAAAAGCAAAACAAAACAACAAAATTAGAGTTTTATTAATATTACATTGACTCTATTGATTAATTTGGCAATACTTAACATCATAATCCTGAATCTTGTAATTTCTTAAAGTGGTATATCTCCTCATTTAGATCTTCTTTAATGTTTTTCCAATAAAACATTAATATTTTGTATAATTTGCATATTTATTAGATGCATTCCGATGTATTTAACATTTAATGCTGTTTAAATATTTTAAAAACATATTTTAGATTTATCTTGCTATTATATAGGCATTCAAATTATTCTGCAAGCAAAGTTACTATTGAGAAAATCTGTAAAAATGAACTGTTAATTAAAATAATGAGTAATTTATTTTTCATTTTATTAATAGACAAACATATTACCTGTTAAAAATTATAATGTGACTTGTTTTTTCAATCCAAGCTAACTTTGATGGCTATGATCATTATATCACAAAGAAGTATGATGTTTGCTTTTTTCAGTTATGAATATTTTAAAAGATTCTTTGTTTGCTAAGAGCTTATTTAATGGATGGCTATTAACTTTTTCAGTTTTGTATATAATTTGAGATATGTTATTTTTCTTTTTAGATTTATTAATGAGGCAATTAAATTTTTTAAAGTTAAAACGTTACTTGTGTTCTATAATAAATTCAATATGTCATATTATAACATTTTTAAAACTTTCACCATTCTGTTTACTAGAGTTTCTTTAAGATTTTTGCATTTATGAGTATAAGTTGGATTGTTATGTGTATATGTGCGAAAATCCTCATGAGCAAACAAGAATAGTGATTTTAAAAATATACGAAAGAAATTACCCATTACAATCAAGAGTATTTTTCTAAGCATATAAAGTTCTCAATACAGAGAAAAGAAAGAGTGCATGTTACTGTATGTAATAAGTGCCTCAACTGAACAGTGAAGAAATTTCCATAAGGAAATAGAAAACAGAAAGTAAAGATTACTCTTTGAGACTCTGAAAGGTATCATTGTGGGGACAACTAAGTGGAGTTTTGAAGGATGAGAGAAAGTCTACCAGAAAACAAAGAGGCCAGGGGAGGCAAGGGGAACATTGGACCAGAGGAACTAGAGGCCTGAAAGGCATGGTAGTTTTTATTTGTTTGTTTTTTCATTTGACTGTTCCCTTTTATAGTCAGACATAGTTTCTGGAGTCATGTTCATAAAGATGGCTTTGGCTTTGGGATTGCACATTTAACCGGTGATCTTCATCTTTTTGCCTAATCACTACTGTTCACACCATCACTGGTAAGCCTGGTGCATTTTTAGCTTAGTCATGCTGTCTTCTGCTGATCCCACCCTGGCCTGTAGTTGTAAATCTCAATATGGTCACTGACAATGTAAGGACACTGTTTTATCCCCACAGTGGAAATCAGGCATAGGACCAGAAGCACAATTAGAACAACAACAACAAAAGCAATAGCCAACACACACACACAAACCCAAACCCAAAACATAATCCAAAATATTAGGTGTGATTAACTTGATGGAGGATAATTATGTGATGAGTGGAGTCAGAAACTACTGATTTAGATCAGTTGTATGTTTGATGTTGGCTATTAGGAATCTGCTACATTTGACACATGGAAGGTCAGAGTGAAATAGAGGCTGACAAGTGAGACCAGCAAATGTGAAGTATAGCCAAAATGAATACGGTATGTCAGGGCCTGGTTATGAGCTGTGAATGGCATAGTAAAAAAAAGGAAAACTGAGGTAGGGGGCAGGTTGCAGAGAGAAGGTATGTGGCAGAAGTCCAAGTGGGCTCATATGAACCAGGAACAATGAAACAGTGTCTCATGCATATTAATTTTTGAAAATTAAACCATAACAGCTCTATTGGAAGCAAAAAGAAAAAAAATAACAGCTTGAACAATCAAGACCATTCTATAACTATTCATGTTCATACAATGAGCCTATGTTTCAGAGTATTTGAGAGATGGTGCATAAATCTACTGTTTTCAGTCAGCCTTTTTTCCCTATGAGACTTTTATTAAAAAAAAATTTTTTTTTGGTTGAGAGTTTAGTGAGTCTATGAGGGTTTAGTGAGTCTACAGTTGAAAGAGAAGTTTGTTTTTTGTTTGTTTGGGTACAACATTGCAGCAAAACACAAGTCAACAATTATATCTGGTACTCAAAGACAAAAATGATATATTCCAACATTGGAGCAAAAATATTTTGCTACATATTTTGAGAGCAGATATACTGTGTTAAAAGGGACAAACTATGGGATTCTTAAGAAAAACTTTGATAACATTAACATTTTGGCTTTTTCTTTGCTTAATATTTAAAAACTTACAGAAAGATGAAACTTCTTTATATTCACACAAACTTTAAGTCAGGTCGAGGCAAGGGAGACAGAAAAATCAATGAGAGACACAGGTACTGAGATAATAATGCCAAGACTTGTGCCCCAGCCATGAGATTTGGATGTGTTTTGTGCTAAGTCACTTCCAAGGCTTGGATGGAGGTAAACCCAGAGGTGAAGACAAATGAATGACAGCATATAGCCAAAATGTCCTGCTTCTTTTCTCTCTACAAAAGGCTTAGTCAGTGATTTACACAAACACCAATCAGACCATCATAAAGCTGATAGGCTCTTTTATTCTCCTGGGGTTTGGTGGAATGAATGAACACTGATGATGGTGAGCATCTGAGCAGCGCCCTGGAGCCAGAAATGCTGGGCTATATTTCTGCTCAGTAAGTTTGCTCTTTACCTGTTGCCTCCTAGGTATATCTGATCAAACTTTCCATAATTTATATAATTCTTACATTGAAATGTCTACCTGAAGTCTTTCTTGCTGTATTATCTCAGCAAGAGGAAATTAAGAATTAGCTTTACTCCCTTTAAAAAATCATTGCTTAGGTAAATGTTTTTTCTTTAATATTGTAAAACTGTATTTCTTTTTTAAAGCTTTTTATTTTATTACAGTAAAATACGTAACACAAGGTCTATTGTCTTTACAAAATTTTAAGTCTACAGTACATTTTTGTAAACTGTAGGTACAATATTGTCCAGCAGATCTCTAGAGCTTATTTATCTTTCTTAAATTTTATGCTTTTTGATGAGTAAATCCCTATTTTTCCTTCTCCCTAACCCCTGGAAACCATCATTCTACTCTTTCAGTCTATGCATTTGAATATGTTAAATACCTCATATATGTGGGGTCATACAGTTTTGTCTTTGTGTGACTGTCCTATTTCACTTAGCAAAATATCCTTAAGGTTCATCCGTGTTGTCTCATATTGCAGAATTTCCTTCTTTTTAAAGGCTGCCTAGTATTCCATTGTGTATGTGTATATACATATATAATATACATAATGTATATATCATATGTATATATGTATAATATATAATGTATATATTATGTTTACAACAGATAAGCAAATAAAGAAAAAGTGATATATATCACTTCTTTATCCGCTTGTCTGTTGTTGTACAATTAGGTTGCTTCCATACTTTTGCTATTCTCAATCATGCTTCAATGAACATGGGATTTCTAATATCCCATCAATATCCTGATTTTTGTAGGTGTTCTGGATTTTTACCCGACTAATGGCGTATAGTGGTATTACCTTATTGTTTTAATTTGTTTTTCCTGATGATATTTGATGTAGAACATGTTTGCATATGCTTATTTGCCATTTGTATAACTTGTTTGGTGAGGTGTCTGTTCATTACTTTTGTATATTTTTTAATTGGGTTGTTCTTTTCTTATTACTGACTTTTAGGAGTTATTTTTATATTTTGGATAACATATCTTTGTCAGACATGTATTTTGCAAATATCTTCTCCAATCTGTACCTTGTCTTTTCATTTTCTCAATCAAGTCTTTTACAAAGCAGAAATTGTTAATTTTAATGAAGTTCGGTTTTTCAATCATTTCCTTCATGGCTTGTGGCTTTGCCGTTATATCTAAAAGGTAATCACCAAACATAAGGTTATCTAGATTTTCTTCTATGTTATGCTCGAGAAGTTTTATAGTTTTGCATTTTACATTTAGGTCTGTGATCCATTTCAAGTTAATTTTTGTGAAATGTGTAAAGTCTAGATTCCTTTTTTGTTGTTGTTGTTGGTGTGTGGATGTTGAGTTGTCCAAACACCATTTATTGAAAAGATTGTTTTCTCCGTTGTACTTTTTTTCTCGATTGCCATTGCCAAATGGTCTTCCAAAGTGGCTGTGCCATTTTGCATTCCCACCAGCAATGCGTTAGAGTATCTGTTAAAGTTCAGTTAACTATATTTTTGTGTGACTAATTCTGAGATCTCCATTCTGTTCCACTGATCTGTTTGACTACTTTTATCACCACTACTACACTGTTTTGATTGCTGTTGCTTTGCAGTAATTCCTGAGGCGACTAGTATCAGTCCTCTGATTCTGTTTTTCTCCTTCAATATTGTGTTGGATATTCTGGATGTGTTTTAAATTTAAAGTGTGTTTTATTGTCCAGAGTGTGTTTTCTCCTGGAGAATGTTCCATTCAAGCTTGAGAAGAATGTATATTCTGCTATTCTAAGATAAGGTAATATATAGATGTCCTTTATACCCAGTTGATTCAATAATATTTTTGAGCTCCACTGCATCCTTGTTGAGTTTCTGTTTGCTGAATCTGTCCATTTCCAATAGAGAAGTGTTAAAGTCCTCAACTATTATAGTAGATTCACGTATTTCTGCTTGCAATTCTACCAGTTTTCATCTCATATATTTTGATGCTCCGTTATTAGGTGCATACACGTTAAGGGTTGTTAAATATTTTTGAAGGATGGAACTCTTTATCCATAATCACTTTCTTGTTCTAAAGTCTATTTTAATTTAATATCTTTAGATTAGTGTTAGCATAGTGTATCTTTCTCCATCCCTTTTCTTTTAATCTATATGTTTCTTTATATTTAAAGTGTGTTTCTTATACACAACATATAGTTGAGTCTTGCTTTGGATCCACTCTGACAATGTCTGACTTTTAATTGGTGCATTTAGACCCTTGATACTCAAAGTAATTATTGATATAGTTGGATTAATATTTACATATTTGTTTCTGTTTTCTGCTTGGTCTTCTGTTCTTTTTTCCCGTTTTTTTTCTTCCATTCTCTGTTCTGGCTTTTGTTATTTTAATTGTGCACTTTATATGATTCAGTTTTCTCTGCTTTCTTAGCATATCAGTTATTTTGCATATTAGCATATATAGCTTTTTAATTTTTTTTTTACATTTTCCCTACAGTTTGCAGAATATCATTAAAATTAATCTAAATCTACTTTCAAGTAACACTGAACCTCACATTATGGGTACTGCAGCATCTTTTTAATAACAAAATGATATTAATTTATTCCTCTTTGCATTATTGCTGTTATTCGTTTCACTTATAAAGAAGCATATATGTGTGTATGATAAGTATACATAATCAAATACATTGTTGCTGTTATTGTTATGAACAAACTGTTATGTCTTAGATCAATTAAAAATAAAATAATATTTTTTATTTTACATTCCCTTATCCCTTCTCTGATGCTTTTCATTTCTTTCTGTAGATCTGAATTTCTAATCAATATCATTTCTTTCTCTTTAAAGAACTTATTAACCTCTCTTGCAAGGCAGTTCTACTGACAATAAACTCCCTCACTTTATTTGTCTGCAAGTCTTTATTTCTCTTTCACTTTTGAAGGATAATCTCACAGGGTACAGAATTCCAAGTTGGTAGTTGTTATGCTTAATACATTATATTTTACTCCATTATCTTCCTGTTTGCATGGCTTTTGAGCAGAAGTCAGATTTAGTTCTTATTGTTGCTTTAGTTCTGGGTAAGTTGTATTTCTTATCTGACTTCTTTCAGAAATTTTTATCTACTATTTTCTAGAGTTTGAAAATAATGTGCCTAGGAATAGGTTTGTCTTGGTTTGGTTCTTGACATTTACCCTGCTTGGAGTTTTCTCAGTTTTCTGGATCTGTGGTTTGATATCTGACATTAATTTGGGAACATTTTTAGTCATTATTGTTTCAAATATTTATTCTGTCTCTTTTTCTTTTTCTTTTTCTTTTTCTTCTGGTATTCCCATTGTCATTAAGTTATACCTTTGTAGATGTTCACACTTCTTGAATAATCTGTTCTGGGTTTTTTTTTTCCTAGTCTTTTTTTCTCTTAACCTTCTGTATTTGGAAGTTTCTATTGAAATATTTTTAATCTCAAAGAAAGATTTTTTTTTCTTAGCCATGACAAGTATCCCAACAAACCCATCAAATGCATTCTTCATTTCTGTTACAGTGTTTTGGATTTGTAGCATTACTTTTTGGTTCTTTCTTAGATTTTCTGTCTCTTTGTATGTATTGCCCATATGTTCTCCCATGCTGTAAACTTTATTCATAAAGGTTATCAGCATATTAATATAGTAATTTTAAAGTTCCAGACTGATAAACCCAACATTTCTTTAATATCCGAGTCTCTTCAAACTGTAATTTTTGCCTCTGAGTATGCCAGGATTATCCTGATGTACCCGTCTGCGCACCGTGGCTGGAAGCTCAAGACAGCAATCTAGGGCAATTATAAGGCATTCCTTGTTTGTTTCTCTTAACTCAGGGATCAGTATACTTTATTTTTTGATGTCCAATCCCTTGTTAACAACTGTTTCATACACATTTTGTTTTTCGGTTGATTTGAGTGAGAGGGTAAAGTTGATTTCTGTTACTCCATTCTGGTTAGAAGCTAAGTGAGGTTCTTCTAATAGTGATTTTTATTATTTTCATACTTGGAAATATTTGGTCCATTTTCCAATTTTATTGGAAATTTATTGCCTCTATTATTATTTTGTTCCACTTGACATCCTCCATTATATTTAAAATACATCAAACACAATTGCTTTTATATTCTGGTTATAAAAATATTTTATTTTCCTGACACTTGTTTATTCTATCTCTGTTCTTCTGTTGTGACATTTTTATTGAAAACCAAATTCCTTTTAACTTAATCTGCATATTTGGATATTTGATATTTGTGAAGAGTTTCAGTTTCTCTAGAAAGAATTTTTATAGTAACCATTTCATTTTGTAGAAGTGCTTTACAAATTTTGCATTCATCATCCACCACATATCCCTTTGTCTCAACCAAGTTCATCTATAGTTACACATAAACACAGTTTCTAGCAGCTGGATGTTTTCCAACTAATGTACCTGAGTACCTCTTCTTCTCTGGCTGAAGCCTTTCTTCAACACCAGAGGAGCTGGCTGGGCCTCAGGCAAGCAAACCCAGTAAAGGAGGAAGTTAACATTCCAGAGCAATCCTCAGTGGGGGTGGGAGTCAATGCATTAATTACACACCATTCTTTCCTTCAATTAACATAATAATGAAGCATGTTCCAAACAATTTATTGGGTTACTACTGTAATTGAGCATCAGTTACTCACTATTGCTTGTTAATGACCCCTTTTTTGGGCTTTCTTTCTTCCCTGCTTCATTTTTCTTATTTTATCACTTGTCTGTCCAAGATTATCTACCAGTTAAACTACTTGCACCTAAATTTTTTTATCCTTAATCTTAATTTCTGTATTTATTGGTATATTAATCAGTGTTCTCCTAAAACACAGAACAGTTGAGATATATATATATATATATGTCATATCTATGTATAGCAACCCAGGAGAGCCAATTATGCAGTTCTAGCCTGAGTACTAGGCTCTGAGAACCAGGAGAGATGATAAATTCCAGTCTGAGTGCAGAAAAATAGTTATGTCCTAGCTGGGAAATAGGCAGAAGGAACAAATTCCTTCTTACTAAGCCTTTTGTTCCATTTAGGCCTTCAACAGATTGGGTGAGCCCTACACCATCCACATTGGTTGATCCATCTATTTTACTTAGTCTACTGATTCAAATGTTCATCTCATTTAGGAACAACCTTACAGACACACTGAAAATAATGTTTAAACAAATATTTGACACTGTGGCTCAGGCAAGTTGAAACATAAAATTAGCCATCAGAATTGAGAACCTACCCTATGACCTTTTTCCCCAGGGTTATTAGAAAGGGAACTTATTGCACCTAAACAATAAGGTGTTACACTGCAGATATCCCTTATTTAATAAAAGTCCTTCTATTAAACTGCCTCACTTGCTGTTTATCTCCCAAGTCCTATAAGAAGCTGAAAATTGAAGATCAGCTTTACCATAATCTCAAGAAAGGGCCAACTTTATGACAGTTTTCTTTCTGGATTCCCGTCTTGGCTTAGTGGTGTGTGTGTGTGTGTGTGTGTGTGTGTGTGTGTGTGTGTGTGTGTGTGTGTTTTAGTAATCTTTTTGTTCTTGCCAACTCAGAATTTCCTTTAAGAAAATACATATGTGTGTGTTTCTGGTATATTTCAGTATATACATGTCTGTGTGTGCTTGTATGTGTATAAACATATACATGTTTTACATATATAATTCAATAGAATAAGGGGCAGCAGTGTATCTAGTGTGTCATACTGATGGACATGGCTAAGCACAGCTTTTTCATATTACATAGAATAATCTTTTTAAAAATTATTTCTGTATTTACCAACTTCAATTTTTATTTTAATTCACCTGATACATACTATATTGAATTTTTAAACATTAAATTGTAGACAAGAGCTAAGTCTTTCTCCATAGTCATGTTTTCTCAAGGATTTACATATATATAATCTTTATGGTAGATATCCTGTAGAGATTGTATTAACTCTCAGTTCCTGTTCTTACTCTATCATGCAGAAAAGTTCCACTTGGAGCTTATTGGAGTAGTGAGTTTAAATTCACCATGCAACAAATTTTAGGAACCTAGAAATGTGCAAAATTGGCCAATTTTTATGATATAAATATGTGCTAATGTGCAATTTGTTTGTAATGCATTAATTTTATTGGACATATTTTATACCTATTGTTGGATCTATTTTATGCAATGTAAAATGTATACAAATGTGTCTCATCAAAATGCTGGTCAAATTTTTGCATTTTATTTTACCTGTTACTTTAATGTCAGCTCTTCCTAATGTACATAGGATATCACTAGAGTGGCTTATAGCTATTTGAAAATTTGTCACAGAATATCCTGACCCCAAAGTGAAAATCTTCTTGTTATTCAGTAATGAAATATTGATGTGTTTTGTGTCCTACCAAAAGTGAAATTTCTGATCCAAAAGTGAAAATCCACTTGGCACAATAATCAAATATTAGCCTCAGAGAAACATATGATAAAAGTGGTTTTTTAAATTTTTGTTTGTTTTAAAAATTAAATTTCCCTGTAAATAGGGTCACCATACAATTTATTCTCTAAACCAGGCCGCTTTTGATAGTGAAAGGGTATATTATAGTTTACTCTGGGGCAATGGGAAAACACAGGGATTGATAGTAACCCCACTATAAAGAATATTTGTTCATACTATTGGAAAGAAGAATGTTCAAGATTCTGAACCAGTTATGACAATATACATAACAAAAAAAATGCTTATCTGAGGATTCCTAGACCTTTCAAAGGAACCTGGAGCATGTACCATTTATATTTGATTTTCAATGCCAGGAAACATTTCTTATAAGTGACTCTTCAATTCAAACAACCACTAAAAATACTACTTAGGCATTGCTCAGGGCTATAATGCAATGTTCTCTCCCGAGGTTCCTGTTGAGAAACGAAAGAGTCTATTGTTGTTCAAAAACACAGTGTTGTTTAATATCCCCAAACAGCCCTCACTTTCTTTTCCCTTGAAAAATGGTAGAAATTTTTTGAAAATTGGTTTTTATGATCAAAGACTACCCACTCTTAAAAGTGTCTTCAATAAATTATCAAAGATCTCCCCTGCAGTTTCTTTAGGATATAGTGGGTTTTTCCTACCATGATTATTTTAGTTGAGAGTTTTACGTTTCAAAGAGAGCAAGCAGAAGCGATAGCAAAAATGTATGAGTTATTCAGTTTTCTTCTTGTACATCTTTGCATTTCATATGAGCAGAATGGGATTTTAATAACCTGGGATATGTTTTGTTGTTGTTGTTTTGTGAGGCAGGGTTTTGGGGGAAGAGATGGGATTGTTTAATTGGAAAGAAAAATTCATTTTGTTTTAATTAAAAACCTAATTAACTTCCCTAGGAATCATAATTTACACTGCTGATTGTGGCTTTTATTGCTATATTTTAGCCCGGTATTCTTTTTTGTGATCTAGTGATTTATTGCTGAAAATAGATTTGGAAGAAAGAGAGAGGAGGGCAAAATTATGCAGCATTAGATTCATTAGTTACAATTTAAAATTCAGTGCTGATGTTCAAACACTAAGTTATCTCCCTGATACTATCAGGGAGTGTCATTTGAGTGATGCACTTTATTGGACTAGTTTACTATATATCAGTAGATTAGGTTCTCCCCTTTTCTCACTGATATATTTAAAGCCATAAGATTGTAATTAATAGAAGCAGCAAAATGAGCCTTCAGCAAATTAATTATAATTATGCATGCTATGCATATGAATAATAATCTGGTTGATAAATTTATAATGGTGGAAACTATTATGTGGATTAAATGATAAAGGCAGTTTTAGAGGAAACTGGGAAAAATACATACCTTAAAGATTCTTGCAAGCCGTCTTTCAGACTAATTTGCCTCCCAACTGTGGTTCAAATTTTGATATGAAGCTATTTATTTTGTGTGCAATTGTCATAAACACTCAGTCAGGGATGATATGTGGAACCATTGTATAATTTTTGATCAGTGAACTGTTCCAAAATACAATAATATGCTTTTGGAATTATTTACTTTAGAAGAATTTGCCAAAAACATTAAACTAGATTTTAAAAATCCTTTTATACATTAGGTGTAGTTTGTAATAAAGTAACCAAACATTTATTTCCACTAAATTTTATAAAATGGTGGCATAAACGCATGGGGTAAAATTCTTTGTATTTCCTGATAGAGATCTTTTGTCCATGCTTGAGTCAATCCCTTCAACTCATTCTCATGGCAGAGTTTGCACAACATTAAAATAAGAAAATACTTCTAGGGAGTTGGATGTCTGTTGTCTTCCTCATTAATAGGTTAGATATATTTTGTAAAAAAAAAAAAAGGTCATATTTATTGAAACATTGAGTGCCTTAAACAACCTTCTTACATCATCTCCACAATGAGTTCTGAAGCTGGCCATGGAGATGATTAAATTCGAATGTAGCCTTCAACAGATATTTCTATCTGAGTCAACAGGAGAAAATAGGTGCCAGAGAAGTAAGCTATAACAGAGTCCACTAATGAGAACTGAGATGTAATCCCAGGAAGGGATTTTAAATGAATACTAAATTTAGAGAACACAATCAGGATCAGAGTGGTCTGAGAGACAAGAATCAAGAGTTTGAAAAATGCTACCAGGTAATATTAAGGAGAAGTGAGTGTATAGATGTTTCTGTAAGTGTGTAGGGGTTGAGTCTTGAGTGGGCGTAGAGTTATTTCCTTATTAATCACCTTAAAACCAGTTTTATAGTACTGTTTTCCTAACTTGGATGTGTATGATAATCAATTGGGGAAGTTATAAAAATGGTAATGCAAGACCAAATTTATCAATATCTCTGAGCAGGACTGCAGATAGAGATATTTTTGAAAAAGCAGGTATTTTTAATTTCAGGCAAAAATAGAGAAATCGTGCATTATGAATGATGGTGATATGCAATTAGAGAGGTTTGGAGAAAGAACCGGTACTGGCGTAGACCCTAAATTGCAGAGGACTTAAAAATGAACATCCTGCCTCCTTATTTTCTTGTCTTTAGTTATATATTGCCATGAGCCTAGGGAAGGGAAGGGTTGCTGTATGTATCTAGATGGATCATGAATCAAAGAAACCACATGCTGCTATTATAAATAAATATTTCTATAAACTGATATTTTTTACTTGACATATCACACATCTTTCCTTTCCACTTGGTACAGCACAGGTGGGTCATAAAGATTATGGAAGGAAACAGTTAAGTTGTTCTGATAAGTGATAAAGTCTATGTTTTCATGTACAGTTAATGAAAAAGCTATAGCAATCTCAAAACAAAATTATCATATGCCTATATGGATATGCCCTGAGTGATTTGCCCATGTAATCTCCATCATGGTCCTGTGTGGGAAGTAGTTTGTATCCTTTCTTCATCTTTATAATTATTGGTATATATGTTTTAGGGGAAAAAGCATAAATATTTGTTTTAAAAAGTATATTTTAAAGCTAGAGACAAACTTGATTTACAAATTTAAGTCACTATGAGTTATTAGCTTAACATTTAGATATCTTATATTCTTTAAAAGTTCATAAAGTATGGGTTATGAGCTCACTAATAATATTATACTGATTAAGTTATATTTGCAACTTATTTAACACAATGCTTCTCAGAGTGGGTGACTAAAAAATGTCAGTGTTATCTCCTACTCTACCAAATTCTTTTCATTTCCAAGAATGTTTTAAGACATTTTATGATATAAATCTACCTACAATAGACAAGAATAAATTAAAATAAAATTTATGAGTCAAATATGCTAGTTAGAAAAAATTATTAAGTTATGTGATTTAGTATTACATTCAACTTTGAGCTCCCTGGCACCCAGGGCAAAAATTAATAAACAAACTTGATTTTATTAATTGGAAGAGGATGAAAATATTTTTACACAGAAACCATTTTTCCCTTGATGTAATGTTCCAAAGGATATAACTCAAGGTCTTCTTTACAGGGAACATTGAATAATGTAAATGGATAATGCCTTCAAAAATGATTTTATAGCTGATGCAGAAGCCATCTGCATATGGCTGTTCTTTGCATCAGTCCTCAATAAAACCCAAGGGCATGACTTTAAAGGGTAACAAGCTGATCATTATTACATTTTTATGGATGACTTAAGCATCCTTCTGCATTGTTGTATGAGAAGAGAGTCAAATGAGAGATCACCTGGCTTAGGGTATAATTCAAAATATCCCCCAATAAAGAACAGAATCCATGCAACGCTTGTAATTCTTCTGAAACTCTCCTATGTATAAGTTTGTACACCTTGTCGTATAGCAAAAAATTAAAATAGAGCACACTGTAATATTTTAGTGTGAGTAAAATACATTTTTGCTCCATGGTCCATGCTATCATGGAACAGAGACAATAATGACCTTCATCTATAAAACAATCAGTTATACAATATATATCTAAATTACTAATGTGCTAAAATGATATCTCAGAAGAACCGAATACTAGCAAAGTAAAGAAAATGAACAATTCTGTAATACTTATTTTGAGTGTCAAATTACTTGATAAGCATCTAAAATATGTAGGTTTTTGGAAAACTTAGGTTAATAATTGTCACTGGGAGATGATTGTAAAGTAAGACACTTTTACATTTACATAGTTATAAAATATTTTTTACAGATTTGTAAAGTATCTTTGTCCTGAATGTGTTTATCTGATTGTGGAACGTATGATGTTTATAAATGTAACACCATAAGCAAAGACATTTTAGTTCTGTGCTTATCGATATTGAATTCCAAATATTAGAATGATAGTATAATACTCAGAAATATTGTGAGGGCAATATGAAACATTTGGATTACTCTAAAGTGTTAAGACAATCATTCAAATTTCTATGCCTTATAATAAAGCTGAAAAAAATACATGATCTCTGAAATTATGAATTAACTGTAAGTCATGAATCTCTCAAACTATGAAATTCCAAAAATAATTTCAATAATTTCTCTGATGTCACATAACTAGTTAGTGGAAGAATCAAGAAATCAACTCATTAGTTTTTTCTTCTTGTTTAATCCTCCTCCTTTGATAGATTGATGTCATATGGACATTGTTTTTGGGTAACCATACCCAAAATGTTGCTTTCAGACCTAATGAATTTTTTTAGTTGTACAAAAGGAAATTGAATTAGATTGTGCATTGTATTTTTTAAAAGATTTTATTATTTAAAAATAGAAAACTGAGTAACACACATCTGATGACACCTACATAAATACCTTCGTTTTCCTCATACACAGAGTTGCAATCCCTGCCCCTTCAGAGAAAACAACTACAGGACTTGTAGTCACCCTTCCTAGTAGAGTTACCCACTAAAAACATTGCACTACCTCTTACTGTTAGAAAATTGCTGAAGCTATATCACAAGTTCCTGAACTCATTTTTTTTTTTTTTTCACTTAAAGTATATAGAGCATAGTCTTTTACCCCAGCCCTGGCATGAACAGATGTGTTCCTAGTAGTTCCAGGCAGAAAGCTACATTGAATTATGTCTAAGAATGAGATTGAAAACTGAGCCATTCTGTGTACTCCTTCTGTGAGTGGGGGAAAAAATCATGTAGCCTCCTTAAGCCTCAGTTTTCCACCTACATAATGGAATAATATAACCTATCTGACAAGGTTGTTGACAGGATATGCTAAGTACTTGGCAAAGTGAATTAAATGTCAAACAGAGACAAATAAATATGAACCACTATTATTGGACAAAAATTGTAAATGTTTTAGTTCTACATTATTACAATTGTAGACAAGATAAATGAGGTGGGTTTTTTTGTTTGTTTGTTTTAATAGACTTTAATGGACTGGGCAGGTAACTTAGCTTCAATGGGAAACAGGGTATTTTGAGATGAAAAGTGCTCTTAGAATTATCTAGGTTCCTGGGTTCTAAGAATTAGAAGGTACTCTAAAGTGTTCTAGTACAACTGCCATTTGCAATTGTAGTAGCCCCTCAAATATTCCAAAAAAGTGGTAAAACTATCCTGTGTATGAAACCTTCCAAAATAAAGAAAACTCCTACCTATAATATCTTTATACCTAAAACTCCTGACAGATTTGAATACTATTAAAACATACTTCCATATATTAAAACTGAAATAGCACGAGTCCTAATTATTAGCAGGCAGCATCCTATGTTTATTTTAAAAATATTTTTCTGAATATCAAAATAACACCCCCTTTTGAAACATTTATTTATAATCCCATCTTCTAAGGAATATAATTGTTAACATTTTGGCATGTTTCTATCTATTATTTTGTTATGCACATTGTTGTCATTTAGATATTATATGACCTTAAAATCGCTGTTTTTATTAATATTAATGATATTAAAGATTTTATCTTGCGAAAAAATTATATGATTTGAGTGACAACATAATTGTTCATTGTATGAATCCATTGCTTCTATTGCTGTATAAACTATATTTTTGTTACTATAATCTCACTAGAAATATATTATTTATACAAACATTTATCCATTGTGAAAATTGTAATTTTTTAATAGTCTCTGAGATTAATAATTATCAGATGAAGGCTATCAATATTTTTAGGGCTCTTGATTGATATATTGATAAATTGCTCCACAAATAATATAACAATTTAGTATCACATTAAGAGTGTGTGAGAGGGACTTTGCCACTGACAACTAGCCACACTGATCTTTTGCTTATATTATAAAGTAACAGTTACTTAATATTCCAAATCATAATTTTCCTTAAAAATTACCCTGTGATTTATATGTTTTATAAAATTGGAAAAATAGCAGTGATAGCCAAGTTCACTGCACTAATTTTACCAGTTACAAAACTAGAAATTCAAAGAGGTTACATAGATTACCATCTGTTACAAAACTAGACAGAGACAAAACAAAATTGAAATTTAGGCCTATGCATTTCCAGGCCATTGCAACTAAATAAAGGATGCTCTGAATTCTAATTTGATTTATGAACCAATGTTTATAAGCCAACATATTCGTAAATTGTATCTAGACTGTTTATAGTAGAAAAAGCTTAAATGGGTTAACATCTTAGAACAGAATGGAAATGATGAAGGATGAAAAGATTGCTCTAATGTAGATTGCTTAAAATTAACAGAACAGTTTAAATATGCATACAATGTTGGAATGATGGATGTAATTGGAAGAAAGAGAGATTTCGTATTCATAGCAGAAGACAAATAAATAATAGTGGCCTTTGGGAGGCCAAGGTGGACGGATCACGTGAGGTCAAGAGTTTGAGACCAACTTGGCCAACATGGTGAAACCTGGTCTCTACTAAAAATACAAAAATTAGCTGGGTGTGGTGGCACGCACCTGTAGTCCCAGATACTTGGGGAGGCTGAGGCAGGGGAATACCTTGAAACCAGGAGGCGGAGGTTGCAGTGAGCCAAGATTGCGCCACTGCACTCCAGCCTGGACAACAGAGGGAGACTCCCTCTCACAGTCAATCAATCAATCAATCAATAAAAATAATAGCAATAGTGGTTGAGATTGCTGGCAAGATGGCCAAATAGTAACAATGCCAGTCTGCAGCTCCCAGAGAGATGGATGCAGAAGGCGGATGATATCTGCATTTCCAGCTGAGGTACTTGGTTCATCTCACTGGGACTGGTTGGGCAGTAGGTGCAGCCCACAGAAGGTGAGCCGAAGCAACGTGAGGTGTCGCTTCTCCTGGGACATGCCAGGGGTTGGGGAAATCTATCCCCTACCCAAGGGAAGCCATGAAGGACTGACCCTCAGGAACAGTGCACTCCAGCCCAGAAACTGCACTTTTCCCATGGATTTCGCAACCTGCAGACCAGGAAATTCCCTCCAGTGCCTAAGCCACCAGGACCCTGGGATTCAAGCACAAAACTGGGTGACTGTTCAGGCAGACGCTGAACTAGCTATAGGAGTTTTGTTTTGTTTTGTTTTGTTTCTTTTTCTTTTTCCACACTCCAGTGGCACCTGGAAAAAAAGTGAGACAGAACCATTCACACCCCTGGAAAGGGGGCTGAAGCCAGGGAGCCAAGTGATCTAGCTTGGCACATCCCACCCCTATGAGGCCAGCAAACTGAGATCCACTGGCTTGAAATTCTCACTGCCAGCACAGCAGCAGTCTGAGATCCACCTGGGATGCTCCAGCTTAGTTGGGGGAGGAGCATGCACCATTGCTGAGGCTTGAGTAGGTGGCTTTACCCTCACAGTGTAAACAAAGCCACCTAGAAGTTCAAACTGGGTGGAGCACACCGCAGCACAGCAAGGCAGCTGTGGCCAGACTGCCTTCCTAGATTCCTCCTCTCTGGGTAGGGTATCTCTGAAAGAAAGACAATAGCCCCACTCAAGGACTTACAGATAAAACATGGATCACCCTGGGACAGAGCACCTGGGGGAAGGGGTGGCTGTGGGTGCAGCCTCAGCAAACTTAAATGTCCCTGCCTGATGGCTCTGAAGAGAGCAGT
This sequence comes from Colobus angolensis palliatus, assembly GCF_000951035.1. NCBI lineage: Eukaryota > Metazoa > Chordata > Mammalia > Primates > Cercopithecidae > Colobus > Colobus angolensis. The sequence goes on from NW_012117777.1 coordinate 904,668, forward strand.
GGACCTCCCAGAACAGCGTTTGAGCTCTACTAAGGATCAGACTGCCTCCTCAAGTGGGTCCCTGACCCCCATGTATCCTGACTGGGAGACACCTTCAAGTAGAGGACAACCTTATACAGGAGAGCTCTGGCTGGTGTCTGGCAGGTGCCCTTCTGGGACAAAACTTCCAGAGGAAAAAACAGGAAACAATCTTTAATGTTCTGCAACCTCTGCCGGAGATATCCAGGCAAACAGGGTCTTGAGTGAACCTCAAGCAAACTCCAGCAGACCTGCAGCAGATGGACCTTACTGTTAGAAGGAAAACTAACAAACAGAAAGGAATAGCACGTTCACTCAAAGACCCCATCCAAATGTCACCAACATCAAAGACCAAAGGTAGATACATCCACGAAGATAGGGAGAAACCAGCACAAAAAGGCTGAACATTTCAAAAACCAGAATGCCTCTTCTTCTCCAAAGGATCACAACTCCTGGCCAGCAAGGGTCCAAAACTGGATAGACAATGAGTCTGACGAATTGACAGAAGTAGGTTTCAGAAGGTGGGTAATAACAAACTCCTCTGAGCTAAAGGAGCATGTTCTAACTCAATGCAAGGAAGCTAAGAACCTTGAAAAAAGGTTAGACGAATTGCTAACTGAAATAACCAGTTCAGAGAAGAACATGAATGACCTGATGGAGCTGAAAAATACAGCACAAGAGTTTTGCAAAGCATGCACAAATATCAATGGGTGCAGCCATCAACCGGAGGAAAGGATGTCAGATTGAAGAACAACTCAGATAAAATGAGAAGGCAAGATTAGAGAAAAAAGAACGAAAAGGAATGAACAAAGTCTCCAAAAAATATGGGACTATGTGAAAGACCAAATCTACATTTGATTGTTGTACCTGAAAGTGCCAGGAAGAATGGAACTAAGTTGGAAAACACTCTCCAGGATATTGTCCAAGAGTACTTCAGCAACCTAGCAAAACAGGCCAACATTCAAATTCAGGATATACAGAGAACACCACAAAGATACTACTCAAGAAGAGCAACCCTAAGACACATAATTGTCAGATTCACCCAGGTTGAAATGCAGGAAAAAATGTTAAGGGCAGTCAGAGAGAAAGTGTGGGTTACTCACAAAGGGAAGCCCATCAGACCAACAATGGATCTCTGCAGAAACCATACAAGCCAGAAGAGAGTGGGGACCAATATTCCACATTCTCAAATAAAAGAATTTTCAACCCAGAATTTCATATCCAGCCAAACTAAGATTCATAAGCAAAGGAGAAATAAAATCCTTTACAGACAAGCAAATGCTGAGAGATTTTGTCACCACCAGGCCTGCCTTAAAAAAGCTCCTGAAGGAAGCACTAAATATAGAAAGGAACAACCGGTACCAGCCACTGCAGAAGCATACAAAGTTGTAAAGACCATTGACACTATGAAGATACTGCATTAACCAACGTGCAAAATAAGCAGCTAGCATCATAATGCCAGGATCAAATTCACACTTAACAATATTAACTTTAAATGTAAACGGGCTCAATGCCCCAGTTAAAAGACACAGACTGGCAAACTGGATAAAGCGTCAAGACCCATTGTGTGCCATATTCAGGAGACCCATCTCACATGCAAAGAAACACAAAAACTCAAAACAAAGGCATGGAGGAATATTTACCAAGCAAATGGAAAGCAACAACAACAACAAAAAGTAACAGTTGCAATTCTAGTCTCCATAAAACAGACTTTAATCCAACAAAGATCAAAAGAGACAAAGAAGGGCATTACATACTGGTAAAGGGATCAATGCAACAAGAAGAGCTAACTATCCTAAATATATATACACTCAATACAGGAGCACTGAGATTCATAAAGCAAGTCCTTAAAGACCTACAAGGAAACCTAGACTCCCACACAATAATAGTGGGAGACTTTAACACCACACTGTCAATATTAGACAGATCAACGGGACCGAAAATTAACAAGGATATTCAGGACTTGAACTCAGCTCTGGACAAGTGGACCTAACAGACATCTGTGGAACTCTCCACTCCAAATCAAAAGAATATACATTCTTCTCAACACCACATCACACTTATTCTAAAATTGACCACATAATTGGAAGTAAAATGCTCCTCAGCAAATGCAAAAGAATGGAAATCATAACAGTCTCTCAGACCATGATGCGATCAAATTAGATTTCAGGATTAAGAAACTCACTCAAAAGCGCTCAACTGCATGGAAACTGAACAACCTGCTCCTGAATGACTACTGGGTAAATAATGAAATTAAGGCAGAAATAAATAAGTTCTTTGAAACCAATGAGAAAAAAGACAAAACGTACCAGAATCTCTGGGACACATTTAAAGCAGTGTTTAGAGGGAAATTTATAACATTAAATGCCCATATGAGAAAGCAGAAAAGATTTAAAATCCACACCCTAACATCAAAATTAAAGGAACTAGAGAAGCAAGAACAAATAACTTCAAAAGCTAACAGAAGGCAAGAAATAACTAAGATCAGAGCAGAACTGAAGGAGATAGAGACAGGAAAAACCCTTAAAAAAATCAATGAATCCAGGAGCTGGTTGTTTCAAAAGAACAACTAAATAGAAAGTCTGCTAGCCAGACTAATAAAGAATAAAAAAAAGAAGAAGAATGAAATAAACACAATAAAAAATGATAAAAGGGATATCACCACTGATCCCACAGAAATACAAACTACCATCAGAGAAAACTGTAAACACCTCTAAGCAAATAAACTAGAAAATCTAGAAGAAATGGATAAATTCCTGGACACATACACCCTCCCAAGTCTAAAACAGGAAGAAGTTGAATCCCTGAATAGACTAATAACAAGTTCTAAAATTGAGGCAGTAATTAATAGCCTATCAACCAAAAAAGTCCAGGACCAGACAGATAAACAACCGAATTTTACCAGAAGTACAAAGAGGAGCTGGTACCATTCCTTCTGAAACTATTCCAAACAACAGAAAAAGAGGAAATCCTCCCTAACTCATTTTATGAGCCCAGAATCATCCCAATACCAAAACCTGTTAGAGACACAACAAAAAAGAAAATTTCAGTCCAATATTCCTAATGAACATTTATGCAAAATTCCTCAATAAAATACTGGCAAACCGAATCCAGCAGCACATCAAAAAGCTTACTCACCGTGGTCAAGTTGGCTTCATCCTGGGGATGGAAGGCTAGTTTGACATACGCAAATCAATAAACGTAATCCATCACATAAACAGAACCAATGACCAAAAACACATGATTATCTCAATAGATGCAGAAAAGACCTTGGACAAAATTCAACAGCCCTTCATGCTATAAACTCTCAAATTAGGTATTGCTGGAATGTATCTCAAAATAATAACAGCTATTTATGACAAATCCACAGCCAATATCTACTAAATAGACAAAACTGGAAGCATTCCCTTTGGAAACTGCCATAAGACAAGGGTGCCTCCTCTCACCACTCTTATTTAACATAGTGTTGGAAGTTCAGGCCAGGGCAATCAGGCAAGAGAAAGAAATAAAGGGTATTCAAATAGGAAAAGAAGAAGTCAAATTGTCTCTGTTTGCAGATGGATGATTATATTTTTAGAAAACCCCACTGTCTCAGCCCCAAATCTCCTTAAGCTCATAACCAACTTCAGCAGTCTCAGGATACAAAATCAATGTGCAAAAATCACAAGCATTCCTATACACCAATAACAGACAGAGAGCCAAATCATGAATGAACTCCCATTCACAATTGCTACTAAGAGATCAAAATACCTAGAATACATCTTACAAGAGAATTTAAAGATCTCTTCAAGGAGAACTACAAACCACTGCTCGAGGAAATAAGAGAGGACAAAAACAAATGGGAAAACACCCCATGCTCATGGATAGGAAGAATGAATTTCATGAAAATGACCATACTGCCCAAGGTAATTTATAGATTCAATGCTATCCCCATCAAACTACGAATGACTTTCTTCACAGAATTGGAATAAGCTACTTTAAACTTTATATGGAACCAGAAATGAGCCCGCATAGTCAGGACAATACTAAGCAAAAAGAACAAAGTTGGAGGCCTCATGCTTCCTGACTTCAAACTACACTAGAAGGCTACGGTAACCAAAATAGCATAGTCTGGTACCAAAACAGATATATAGACCAATGGAACAGAACAGAGTCCTGAGAAATAACATCACACATCTACAACCATCTGATCTTTGACAAACCTGACACAAACAAGTAATGGGGAAAGGATTCCCTATTTAATAAATGGTGTTGGGGAAACTGGCTATACTTATGCAGAAAATTGAATCTGGACATCTTCTTTATACCTTACACAAAAATTAACTCAAGATGAATTAAAGACTTAAATGTAAGACCTAAAACCATAAAAATCCTAGAAAAAAACCTAGGCAATACCATTCAGGACATAGGCATGGGCAAAGACTTCATGATTAAAACACAAAAAGCAATGGCAACAAAAGCCAAAATTAACAAATGGGATCTAATTAAACTAAAGAGTTTCTGCACAGCAAAAGAAACTATCATCAGAGTGAACAGGCAACCGACAGAATGGGAGAAAATTTTTGCATTCTATCCATCTGAGAAAGGGCTAATATCCATAATCTACAAAGAACTTAAACAAATTTACAAGGAAAAAACAACCCCATAAAAAAGTGGGCAAAAGATACGAACAGGCACTTCTCAAAGTAAGACATGTATGCAGCCAACAAACATTTGAAGAAAAGCTCATCGTCACTGGTCATCAGAGAAATGCAAATCAAAATCACAATGAGATACCTTCTCACGACAGTTAGAATGGCAATCATTAAAAGTCAGGAAACAACAGATGCTGGAGAGGATGTGGAGAAATAGGAATGCTTTTACACTGTTGGTGGGAGTGTAAATTAGTTCAACCATTGTGGAAGACAGTGTGGCGATTCTTTAGGGATCTAGAACCAGAAATACCATTTGAACTAGCAATCTCATTACTGGATATATACCCAAAGGATTATAAATCGTTCTACTACAAAGACACTTGTACAGATATGTTTATTGTGGCACTATTCACAATAGTAAAGACTTGGGGCCAACCCAAATGCCCATCAATGATAGACTGGATAAAGAAAATGTGCAAATATACACCATGGAATACTATGCAGCCATAAAAAGAATGAGTTCATGTTCTTTGCAGGGATATGGATGAAGCTGGAAACCCTCATTCTCAGCAAACTAACACAAGAACAGAAAACCAAACACTGCATGTTCTCACTCACAAGTGGGAGTTGAACAATGAAAATACTTGGACACAGATAGGGGAATATCACACACTAGGGCCTGTCATGGGGTTGGGGGCTAGGGGATGAATAGCATTAGGAGAAATATCTAATGTAGGTGATGGGTTGATGGGTGCAGCAAACCACCATGGCATGTGTATACCTATGTAACAAATTGCACGTTTTGCATACGTACCCCAGAACTTAAAGTATAATCTATATATAATTATAATAATATAATTATTATTATTATTATTATTATAATGGCCTAAATAACCTGAGGCCTAAGAGCGAAGCATGTAAATTCAACTAGCAATAAGATTCTGTTGTCGGTAAGATACTTAGCAAAATATCCTAACTACATAGTTACATCAATATTATAAATCTTCATACTAGTATTTACATGAATAAATATATTACAAAAGTAAATTTTACATTTATATAGTGACTTTCAATTAGCAATACACTTGGTATTTATTATATATAAATTCTCACTTAATTCTCTAAACAGCTCTGTATTGTAATAGTTATGCAGATGACTATATTGAAACTCAAAAAGGATAAATGTTCTACACAAGAGCAATCAGTGAGAGATTCAAACGTGAAATGTTTACTGGAATATCTATCTCCATTTTCTCATGTTTTAAAAAATACTTTCTACTCTTCTTGTTTCCATTGGGTTAGCATATAGGGTTGCTAAAGCTGACTCAAGATGTAGTTTACTTGAAATGTCCCAAGTATGGGATATCTCATTCCTTCAGGTATGTTTAAGTATCAGGATAAAGGTTAGCTTTATAATTCATTCATCACATACTTATTGAGCACTTATTTTATGCATGATAATACTCCAGTAATTATTTAGAAAATTACAAAACATGTTTAAAATGTAAATCCTGTTCAAATAACTGATTAGCATAAATTTGCATATGAGCATTGAACTCAAAAAATATAAATTTGGGTATTTATGTCTAACTTTGTGTGTAACTAGTTAAACAACTCTAGGCAAAATATTTTACCTTTCTGACCCTTTATAAACACAGGTGACTCTCTCCATATCCCTGAGATCTGCATCCAGAGATTTAGTCTACAACGAAAATATTTTGAAAAAAATATATATCAATACAACAATTAAAAAACACATTTTTTAAAAAAAGGACACAGTATAACAATTATTTATGTATGATTTACATTGCATTAGGTATTAAAGTAACCTATAGAGGATTTGCAGTATATGAGAAGACATATATAGGTTATGTGCAGATACTATGTTATTTTATATAAGGGATTTAAGTATATTCACAGGGGGTCCTGGACCCAATCCCCATGAATAACAAGAAATGACTATAGTTTAATATATATCTGTATTCTATACTATATCTATTTGCACTATGGTATCTATATTATATGATTGTATATTAAAATATTTATATGTTTATATTTAATATGCATTTATATATTTATATTTAGATATAATTATGCATGACATAAGAACATGTACTTATAAATTAAATATAATATATATTTTATATTAAACATAATGGTTGTATATATTACATACAGTATATACACTTATTTAGGTTGAGCGCAGTGGCTCATGCCTGTAATCCCTGCACTTTAGTTAGCCAAGGCTGGCAGATCACTTGAGGTCAGGAGTTCCAGACCAGCGTGACCAACATGGTGAAACTTCATCTCTACTAAAAATACAAAAATTAGCTGGACGTGGTGGCATGCACCTGTAGTCTCAGCTACTCAGGTAGCTGAGGCAGGAGAATTGCTTGAACCTGGGAGGTGGAGGTTGCAGTGAGCCGAGATTTCACCAGTAAACTCCAGCCTGGATAACAGAGTGATACTCCATCTAAAAAGAAAAAGTATATACACTTATTTTATATTAAAGTATGATGTATACATATAGTAGCTATAGCTACAGATTTTATATATATTTATAGAGAATGGCTAATTAGCAATAAAAGTAACTATTAGATACTTTATGAACACCTCTTCTACGGAGCAGATAATAGGATTTGGGGGACCAGTATTGAAAAGAGGAGAGGGCTTACGTTTTCAATATCAGGCAGCATCAGATTGGTTATTAATGCATTACCTAAGTAACACATTCAACAATCATATACTGGCTGCCAATTATGAATAAGCACTGGATCAGTAAGATTCACTTCCTCAGTTCAGAAAATTAACTATCCAGAGGGAAGGAAAAATATTGCAACATGTAACACTGATGTTTCACTGTAATAATATTAACACATAGCAAATGCCTCTGAGATATCCAGGTTGAACATGCAGAGAAGAATATCAGTCTAGAGCTTGGAGGGGTTTAGGCTAAATGATGAAGATCTCAGTTTTATTAACATTTTGGAGGGATGCTTAGCAGTGAGAAATCTCAGGTGAATCAAAAGAGAAAAAAAAACATGAAAGTGATATGGGAGTGCTGGGAAGGGAAGATCATGGTCCCTTTAAATGATACAGAAGTGGGGACATGGAAGTGCTGGGTGGAGAAAGGCGTACTCCACGCCTAGGGCTCCACCCCAACAGACCTAGGTGAGGATAATCACTCGGGTTTTCGAGCCCAGATGTGGCATATTTCAAGACCACCCTGGCCCACCACGCCCCCATCCTGGGCCTATAAAAACCCGAGACCCGGCGGGGCATGGTGGCACAGGCCTTTATCCCAGCACTTTGGGAGGCCAAAGTGGGCAGATCATGAGTTCAAGAGATTGAGACCATCCTGGCCAATATGGTGAAACACCGTCTCTACTAAAAATACAAAAATTAGCTAGACATGGTAGCGTGTGCCTGTAGTCCCAGCTACTCCAGAGGCTGAGGCAGGAGAATTGCTTGAACCTGGGAGGCAGAGGTTTCAGTAAGCCAAGATTGTGCCACTGCACTCCAGCCTGGTGACAGAGCGAGACTCCATTTGAAAAAAAGCAAACAAACACAACAACAACAACAACAAACACCAAGACCCTAGCAGGCAGGTACACAGGCGCCCAGACGTCAAGAGGAGAACATCAGGGGAAGAAGAAAGACACAAGCAATAGGACATGTGGAGGATGCTGAGGGAGCATGCCTACAGAAGAGCACGCCTGCAGAAGACCACACCAACAGGCACAGGCACACCGGCAGGCCATCAACTGGAGGGACGAGGTGGAGTTTGGCCCAGCTGTCATAGGGGAGCCGTGCCACCAGGCGGCACAACTCCAGGGAAAAATCATCTCCCTTCTATCTCCTTCCACTCAATGAAAATTTGCCCTCATTCTCCAAGCCAATGTGTGATCTGATTCTTCTGGTACACCAAGTCAGGGACCTGGGATACAGAAAGCCCTCTGTCCTTGCGACAAAATAGAGGGTCTAATTGAGCTGGATAACACAAACTGCCTACAGGCAAACTAAAAGAGCACCCTGTTAACACATGCCCACTGGGGCTTCAGGAGCTGTAAACATTCACCTCTAGACACTGCCCAGCCCCACAGCCTGCCGGTCTGGTCTGTATGCTCCCCTAGAGGTTTGAGCAGCGGGGCACTGAAGAAGTGCGCCATATCCCCATCCTACGCCCTGTGAGGGAGACAAGGGAAACTTTCCTGCTTTGAAAGGATAGGGGGAACACTTTAGGAGTGTAAGAAAAAAAAGTCCTTTCACCAGGGAAGAAAGAGAAGAAATGTTCTGAAAATAATAGAAAAGGATAGAGGAAAGGAGAAAAGAGTGAGTTCATTGTAATCTAGGGTGAAATGGTGTTTCTACTGATTCAAGCATCCAGTTCAGCGGACGAGTTTTAATGGTCTGATCACTTAAACTTGATTTGACCAAAATCTTGTAATAGTTAAATTTACAAAAACACAGCTTGTTTTGGAGTTATTTGAATCTCAGTTCCACAATTTTCAGGTCATGAGACCTTGAACAAGTTAATGAAAACCTTAATCCCTTCCGTTTTCCCTCATCTACAAATTAAGAATCTGTGTCTTTCTGTGTGGTAGGGGAGGGAGGAAGGAGAGAGAGAGAGAGAGAGAGAGAGAGAAAGAGAGAGAGAGAAATAGTTGGTGCTCAATTAAATTGAATAAATAAATCTGTCCTCATGTGCTTATGCACTAATACATTTTTTTTTCTAATTCCGGAATTCCCAATATTCTGAATCTGATATTTTCTAGATATAGCCTGAGAAAACCTAGTGACATAAGCTAGGAGTATTCTCCATATGGGTCTGAAGAGTTTTGCATTCCCAAGAAGCAGTGGATGGGAGAAGTTACATTTGGATACTTGTTCTTTCTTGATCTTCTGCATTCAAGATATTTGCAGGCTTCTATCATCCTGCGTTCTGCCTTTGACCTCAAATGCTTTGTTTTGTCCTCTCTGAGCTAACATGAACTACTTACATGATTTTGGAAATCAACTGATATATTGGGGCTGAAACAGGGATTACTCCAAGTGCTATCACTGATGTTAAGGTATTGAGCAAAACTCAGTTTTAGGCAGAAACTTTTTGTGTTTTTTTTTGAGATGGAGTCTTGCTTTGTTGTCCAGGCTGGAGTGCAGTGGCATGGTCTCCGCTCACTGCAGCCTCCACCTCCTGGGTTCAACTAATACTCCTGCCTCAGCCTCCCAAGTAGCTGGGATTACAGACATGTGCCAACATGCCGTACAAGTTTTATATTTTTAGTAGAGACAAGGTTTCTAGTAAGAATAATAGGCTGCTTTGAACTTCTGACCTTAAGTGATCTGCTTGTTTCGGTCTCCCAAAGTACTGGGATTATAGGCGTGAGCCACTGCACCCAATCTGTGGAAACATTTTTAGTGCACTGAGTGGGTGCTGAGAACTTAGAAGTGGAAAAAAGTATAAGCTCTCAAAGACCAAAGCAGAGCCTAAATATGACTCCTCCTGTCTCTCTTGGTACAGCTCTCTGATTTTGTTCTTGGTTATACGCTGCTACAAAAAAAGGGAACAGGAGTAGCTGGTGCTAGAAGTGGGGAAAAAAAAAAAAACGTGAAATGTTAAAAAGGAGGAATTTTGATGACACGTAAGTCTTATGTAGAATGTATTTCATTGTTCTTCATAGAAGACAAATGTCTGACCCATATGATGGTTCAGCCTAACTGATATGAAAGATACAGATAAAATTTCCCAACATTTTATAATGAAACTGATCATAAATGTTCTGGATCCCGTAGGGTTATGGTTGGTCACACACACACACACACACACGCACACATACACACACACACACACACACACAAAATGTATTGGCACAATACATGACCTGATGTCGGCATGACCCATTGTGTATGATGAGGAGGGTGACAGCAGAGAGCAACTAGAGGATGACAGAGCTCCTTTTGCTGAGGATTAGAATTTAAACATAACCCATGTGATAGCTTCATGTGTCCCCCAAAACATAAAGAACAAGATTTTGTGAATCCCCATTCTGTAGATTTCCCAGGGAAGGAAACAGAATCATTATATTTCAGTCTTGCATTTGATTTTTCTTCTGTAATATAAAGGAATCCTGAGTGATTTACTGAGTGTTTTTCTCCTCTTATTTCCAGGACTGTCTGACAGGTGAAGGAGAGAGAGTCTGTCAAAGCATAACATTTGAGAGGTCAGATTGAGACAGAACAGAATTCATTCTTCTGACAAAGATATAACAAGACAGAATGGATATTTAGTTGTCCCTAGCAGATATATCTATAGTGCAACATATTAGACCCTTTTTAAAGAAGTGTGGAAGAAGAAATAAGATATGTGAGGAGAAAAGTTATTCTCTAAGAATAACCACCTGATTGTAAAATTTATAAAGAGAGGAAACATGAAGCTTGTCTTTAAAGAAAATATTATTCATACTGTCTTGTCTCTGCTGACATAAATATATACAATTCAGCAAAAAGAAATGGAAAGTATACAGATGAGAAAAAACAGATAAAAGGAAAGTAAGGGTGGGTTGTTTTTTGTTTGGAGCTGGGGTGCAAACCGTAAGCTTCAGAGCTTGAACTAGGTCCCAAATTTTGCTCTAAGCTTCCTTGAGGCCATTGAAAAAACAAGTGTAGGACATTTATAAAATCTACAGAATTTATAATATGAAAACCAACTAATTTTTCTAAATATACACAGCTATTTCTGATACTGGTGCAAAAATTTCTTTCAAGGTTGAATCAACATTGAGGGGACATAAGAAATGTTATGGACAGCATCTTCATCATAATACTGTAGGGAAACACATTTTGTCAGAATATCACATGGACTATCTCACAGAGGCCAATTGCATATCTGAGTCCGTGGTAGATGCGGCCCTGGCTTTGAATTTGGAGAGAAAAAGTCTCAGGTGTTTGTTTGGGAAAGGTACTTTGATCTTTTTGAGTCTTGGTTTCGTATCTGTTAAAACAAGAGGAAGGATAATTGTGTCTCTTGGTATAAGGATGGTCTAGCTTGTTCCAAGGAGTTAGAATGCATATGGTAAAGGTTTCTTCCCCCATAAAGTCCTCCATAAAATTTTGCTACACAAAAGCATTGCATTAACATTGTTATATTTCATTTAAAATATTTATGTAACAGATTTGCTTTAATGAGGTTATAAGATTATATGTGGACTGTCTTTTGCAATGAATACCCCCTTGTACATTTCCAGCACTCAATCATGCTGAACTCCAGGACTGAGGGACCTTCTGAGGCTGCTTTACTTTTGTTCTATGCAAAGAGCTTGGCAACCATGGAAACAGTCCTGACTGCTCATTTTGCACATTTCTTCCCTAGTGTGTTAATCAGCCACAGCAAGAAGATAACATCAAATACCCCATGCCTACTCACTTTATAAAGGAAACTACTCTGGCTTCTTCCTACTACCTTTATAGAGATCTTAAAGACAGAAAGGTAACAAAACATGTGATATGTTGTATATTGATGTAGCATTTCTCAGATAGAGAGAAGGTACCTAAACTCAGAGAGCCTATTTGGAGGCTGGCACAAATTCCAGCTGAAGTGGTGGGTGTTTTGTTTATTTGATCTGAAAGTGCTATTTGGTGTGATTTCACATAGTGAGATTCAACATTACTTTTCATTCCCTGGCAGGTGCATAAGCATTGGGCTGTGCGTAATAATACAGAAAAAGAAGGCATTACTATTGAACAATATGTAGGCACCACATAGTATTTGTACCAGTTGAATATAGTTCATGGTGGGAAATAGGAAACAAAGAGAGGGCTGCAAGTAGCTAAAGGAAGGAAAACAAAGTCCTTAAAATAAAAGAAGGTAAAATCAAACAATGAACAATAGGTTGTCTTTCTTTGCTTTAACCATATTCTATGTTTCTGATAATAATTTCCTTATTTTATTTATAAACATATGCATTTTAAATATATATATTTTTTACATATTACATATATATGTAAAGATGATATAAGTAGAAATTTCCAGATTCACCAAGATTTTGCTGTCTTTAGCCCCTAGAATTCCCATCTAAGATACAAATGGCCATTTATATATATATAAATGTGTAAAACATAGATACATAGATAGATAATTTGTTTTTTCTAAGGTTGAACCTTATGTGAATGGAATTACACTGTGTGTATTGTTTTGTGCCTGTATCTTTTGCTTAACATGTTTTGGGATTCATTTGTTACATATTAGTTGTAGTTTGTTTGTGTTCATCGTTGTGTAGTATTCCATTATATGACTATATCCCAATTTGTGTATTCATTTTAGTGATGACCATTTGAATAGTTTCCAAGTTGGAGCTATTATGAACAGTGCTGCTCTGAGCACTTTTGCTCACATCTCCATGTGCAATAATCACTAATGTCTCGAGGGTACATATCTGGAGTTGAATTGTTGGATCATAGAAAATGAGCATCTTCAAATTAACTAGCTAATGCCAAACTGTTTTTCAAAGTGCTTTACCAATTTACAGTCACTGCAGGAATGCGTGAGAATTCTTATTGCTTTATGTACTCACTAATAGTAGAGTTGGGGAACTTGACATCATTTGGCAGGGAAGTATATTGGATGCACTCAACTGGAGTCTCCAAAAAGCGGGTAATATAAATAACTTTTAAAAGCTTCCAAGGAATACCGATTGCAAATTTATGCAGATAAATTCTAAAATCACAATTCTTAGCCTTAAATTATAATGCCTTCTTCCTCCTGCTGATGGGTAAAAAACACTATATATATAGGTTTAAACTTTTAAGTGTTTTTCAAGTATTTTAAGAAGCATTTAACATTACATTTAGAGAAAATCAAATTATTTCCATTCTTCCTAGAGGAGTGAAGTATGTAGACTGTTTGCTGAAACATATTATTTGCATGTTTTACAAAGTAAGTGTTGAATATAAAATTTTACTACTCATTCTGTAGTAAAAACTTGGGAGAAAATCAGGGTTATTTCTGTTTTACTTTATATAAGGCAGTACATAAAGTTGAAAATGTTTAAAATCCCTTAATTGTATTACTTCTTGACTGTATTTTATTTTTTGGCTTCAGCAATAGAGCAAATAAAATGAAGAAGAACATTTCCAAACGTGGTTTCTAAATTCATGCCTGGACTCAGGAACTCCCTGACACAAACCCATATTGATTAGCTAAACTTCACCAATAGCAGAACATGGTTGGCTGCTGCTATTCTGCCTTTATTCACAGCATCTGCTAGCATCTTGCACAAGGAGTCTGATTATTTTCCTTTTGTTATTTTGTTTTCTGTGAGGTCAGCAAAATCATCCTGTTGTCACAATCACTAGTGGAACTCCAGGATACAAAACTGAGAAATAGACTTCTTTGAACATGAGGGCTGTGCTATTTGGGGTACCACGACTTCTTTCATTGACTGGTTGATTTACTATATTGTAAGGGAAAGTGCTGTACAAGCAACTGCAATTTGAAAGGAAGGCTTTTATCTATTGGCAAGACCTGAGTACATTTATATACCTTCACACAGTACTTACTCCCTGAGCCCAGAAAATTCAAGAAGGAATTTCTAGATTCTCAGATATTTTGTTGTCCTTACCCCCTAGAATTCCCATCCACGAAACAAATGCCCAGAGCTGTCTATGTGCTGCACAGGACTGGGGTCTTTATTTTAATTTTTTGATCAGACACGTAGCCTTTAACATAGAGTTTTCTGATACAGAACAAGACTCCTTTGGGATGCCTGCCCTTCTATTCTGTATTCGTAAGAAGACTTGATTTAACCAGTAAACTCTTTTAGAAGCAGTTTTTTTTTTTCCTTAGCTATATAAGCAGGTTGTTTTTTGTAACTAGGATTTTTTTCCTTGCCACCTTCCCCAATTTGGTAAGATGAGCACATGCTACAAAATATATTGATGTTAGATATGTTAAAAAATAAGTTCCATTCATATCCTGAAGTCAATTCTGTCTCCCATATATTTTGCAACTTTCGCTCTTGTGAAGCAGCTCAGACACCATTGAATGATGACATTCTAAATACCATGTTCAACTGAATATAAAAATAAGGAAGCAGAGAATTTTTAGTCTGGCCAACAGCTGCTTTCTAGCCAATATTCATTCAATATTTATATTTCTAGGGCCTTCTGTACTGCAGAAAAACATGGAAGATTGTTTTTCAGTTGAGGACTAGGATTAAAAGTTAGGAATTATGAAGAGAAATATCTTCACTCAATGTAAAACAGAAATATTTAATGCAAAATGAAAAGAATACTGGACTTTAGGTCTAAAAATGTTATTTATTTATTTATTTATTTATTTATTTATTTATTTATTTATTTATACTTAGCTAAAAGGCGTTTCTCAAGTTTTGTGAGTTTTCTAACCTGAATTTCTTCATCATTTTGTCTCAGAATGCATTCGGGAGAATCAACTTTCGTGCTTTCAAAATGTCAACTTCATATTTAATATAAATTTTTATTAGCTTTAAAATAAACTATTATATAATAAATATTAACTTTTATATTGTATAGTATAATATGAAATGGACTACTATATAATACTCAATAGATAGGATTTAACAACTATAAGCATATGTATGTATATATAATTTATATTGTTTTTGTGTGTAAATTATCTATCTATCTATCTATCTATCTATCTATCTATCTATCTATCTATCTATCTATGTATCTATCAGGCACTCAAAGAGCAAAAGAGCAACATGTTACTGGAAATGCTTCAGCAAGAGTGGATTCATACCTACCAAAAATTTTATTAGTGACAGGTTAATATGTTATGCTTCCACTTTTCATGATAATTCATAGCTGTAGGAAAAGATGAATGGAGAGGAAAAGAATGGGATGTTTATGTGGTGGGAAGGTCTGGCTCTAAGGTCTGAGGTCAAGAGACTGATCTTAATATGTAGTTTTTGCGGTATTATAACTGTGGGCCCTGAGCATATTACTTCACGTCTTTAAGCCTGTTTCCTCATTTGTAAAATGAAGACCTATTAAAGTACTTATTCCTAGAGTGTTGAAATGATTAAAGATAAATGAATAGGATTTTTAATTGCATCAAATATTACATATCTCATGAAATCTGCAGGAATGCTCAAGAATCAGTCTTGAATGCTATACAGAAAGGAACAATGACACCAGGAGCAATGTAGTTGGGGTAAAGGCAAGACACCACACCAGTGCTGCCACCTCACAAAGTATCTGTGCTACTAGGAACTGTGTGCTAGAAACTCCGTTGCAGAGAAACAGTAACTTTTAAAATACATAATAAGCTTGTGCTGAGGGCCTGTTTTCTAAGCTACACATTGGCTACTTGTTCCTTACTCTTCTGTCTAGGGGAGAATCCCCGGAACTATGTCAGAGAGTACCATGTGGCTATACAAATTGACATTCCCATTTTCCATATAAAGTCTACAGGAAGCTAATAGGCATAGCAGGAGCAGCATGGTGAAGGGGCGTCCCCCTCAGCTCTTCTAGTTACACAGGCAGCGCATCTTCCCACATGCACCAACCACACACGACTTGTTCTCAGTGTGCAGCTCAAAATTCATCATCATCATCATCGTCAAAATAAATTATATAATAGCTTTCAAGTACTTTTAACATGCTGTGTCATTTCCAAAATAATTTATTCAATATATGTATTATAATTCCTCTTTGAACAATAAGAGAAAGAGCCTCAGATAGGAAAAGCACTTACTGCAAGTTTCTTTGTCTGGTAAATAACTGAATTGAGCTTCCACATATACCAACAAAAATAATTCAGTTGGAGAGATAATTCATCATAGGTTTAATAATTAAATGTGAATAGACCATTCTGTCATTTCATCATTCAATATTTATTTAGGGCATGCTATATAATAAGCATGAAAAGTGGTAGAAATAGAGCAATACAAATATTTCTCCATCTTCTGAGACTAATGAGAGAATGAAAAAATATCTGAGTTATTTTTGAGGAAGGGTAGGTGAACTCCCAAATTGGGGCTTAGGCCAAGAGGGTTCTTGGCTTCACCCAGAAAAGAATTCAAGGACAAGCTAGTGGTGTTAGACAGCAACTTTTACTGAAGTGGCAGTGTACAACAGCAGCGGAGATATTGCTCCTTCCAGAGAAGGACTACCACATGGGCAGTGTGGCCATAGTTGCAGCTCAAATTCACTTCTGCAGTCGTATTTATACCTACTCTTAATTACATGCAAATTAAGGGGTGGATTATGCAGAAATTTTTAGAAAACAGTGGTAGCTTCAGGTCATCGCCATAGAAAGGGGTGATAACTTCTGAGTGTTGCCATGGCAATGGTAAACTGAGCTGATACATTAGTAGACCTGTCTTATGGGAAGTTGCTTCTGCCCTGTCCCTGTTTTAGCAAGTCCTCAATTTTGTCGAGGTGTATGAGCCCCGTCTTCAGTCTAGTCCTGCCTCCTCACTTGACCTCTTCAGAGGAACTCTCCTTTCAAAAGAAGATTCTCTGCCCGTGAGCCTTGTTTCTTGGTGTCAGATCATTTACCCACTTTGTATTATTTTTCATATATATAGTCTGCTTAAAAGGAAGACGCTGAGACAAACTTAAGTAGAGGATTTATTTGGGCCAAGCTGAGGACTGCAACCTGAGAGCACAGATTCAAATTTCTTTGAATATACACTTTGATTAGTAGCCATTACAAGTGAACTTTTAAAAGAAAAGGAAAAGCAATTCCTAAGTTGTCTACCAGGAATTTACATTTAAATAACATAAGCTGTTGATTGGCCATACATTGTTCTTTGTATCACAGTTTCCAGAAACATGATGTTAAATAATAGCTACCAGGCTTGATAGTTGGCAGAAAGGCTAGGCCAGTTTGCAAGGCAGC
The DNA here is from genome assembly GCF_000951035.1 of Colobus angolensis palliatus. Lineage (NCBI taxonomy): Eukaryota > Metazoa > Chordata > Mammalia > Primates > Cercopithecidae > Colobus > Colobus angolensis. The sequence goes on from NW_012117777.1 coordinate 922,203, forward strand.
CAAGAAAAGAAAGTTTCCAGTGTGAATTAAAGGTGTTTTATCTTCAAAGAGATGAAAGACAGGTTGGGTTTTATGCCTCACCGGGCCAGTATCACACATAGCAGATCTGGGGGGAAAAAAGGCTATACATATTTGTAAGGGGAGCAAAGCACATGTTCAATGGTAAACATGTATGTAACATACATACCATGTTCACTTTGGGGTATTCTCAGTATTAAATGAGATGCAATTTGACTTTTTAGGTCAAAAGGTGAGCTATCTGACACAAAGACAATTGACTCCATAAACTGGCTAAAACTGACAAGTTTTACAACAGTTTACCAGAAAAGAAGGTTTATAAGGCAGGTCCTCTATCCAAACAGAGTTGTAGTGGTCTGGGTGATAGACTGGAGCTGATAGCTCCTAGAGTTTAGTTGTAGGAATTTAGAAAGTTGCCATGCCAGCCAGGCCTGAAACCTCTACCAGTCTGGTAGGTAATTTTGTTTCCTTAACCTTTGGGTTCACCTTAGTCGATTAAGTGGTGTCTGTTTTGGTCTTTTAAGTCATTGTGTTATGTATATGTGTGTGTGTGTGTGTGTGTGTGTGTGTGTGTGTGTGTGTGTATGCACATATGTTTTGCGAGCTTGTTTCAAGCAGCATAAGGTAAGAACTCTCTCTTTTTTTTCAGTTATATTCCCAGTACCTAGTACATTTAACAAATATTTACCAGATAAATGACAATACAGAATCATTATTGCTATAATAGAAACATGAACAAGCAAGTCATGAAAGCAGAGAAGGTAGGCAGTTTGTGTTGGTGGTTCCAGGAATATTTCCAAGAAAAGGTGATACATAAGCAACATTTTGGATGATAAATAGTTGTTGTCAAAGTAAATAAGTGTGAACAGGAAGAATTCACTTTTTCTTTCTGATATTAGGAATTAGAGAAGGCTCTTTGAGGACAGCAAAAACCACCTGGTTAATCAAGCAGACCATCCAGAGGCAAAAATTATTATCTGAGGAATTTAGAATTAATTAGACTTCCTATTATCTAATGGTGGCATCCGATATCAGGCTTTAAAAATGTGTGTGTGTGTGTGTGTATACACTGTGTGTATATATGTATGTGTGCGTGTGTGTATATATGTATATACATCCACACACACATATATATATACACACACACATATATACATATATATATCCAGAATTGCTATACATCTTTGGAATGCATGCATGTCACAAGTCATTGTGCAACCCTTGTTCACGTCAAGGCATCAAAATATCTACAAATATAAGCATTTATTATGACCTATGTGACTAATATGTTTAAATTTACTTTAAGTTCCCACTGTAAGGTCCATGAATATCCCTAAGAACAAATCCACTGTGCCGCACTCCGTCCTCTCTTGCTGAGGCACCACACTGCACTCTTCTACAGTTTTCTGTCTACTAAAACTTTCCTTTTCAAACCTATACTGTTATTGGTAAATTATTATTACCATACTACCCAACCACTTTCCGATGCTGGGGCTCTGACACCTCACCTGCATCCTTGACACCAGGCAAAAAGAAGTTAAGGACGGCAAGGAAGAAGTAAAAGGAGGCCCACATGTCAGAGCCTTATTTTTCCTAATTTCAGAATTTTCCCAGAGCTGATCCTTTGGAAAGTAGCCTTGGATATGGAGAGCAGTGGGGTTGAAAGGGTTAAGTGTTTTTGCCTGAACAGACTGCCTCCTAACTGTCAATCATAAGTCCTACCTGAAATAATAATAAACAGGCAGAGGGCAGAAATGGGTCCTGCTGTCTTAAAGCCAGGGGCATTGATTTCACTCATTCTAAATATTGTTATACTTTGTTAAATAAATTTTATATGAGGCCATTGGTTTGGACTGAACTCCTGCATTATGCCCAACAGGCCAAACCAAAATGAAATTACTCATGCTGAAGTTCCATGCCACCAAGCCAAAACTATGTTGTTTGTCTGACCTTCCAAGAAATGAGGAAAGAGAGAGAGAGGATGAGAGAGAGAATAGCTAAAACCCCTTGCAACCAGTTTTAGCCAATATGATGAGAAAGTCTCTTCTGCTCTAACCTTTATAAGAAAAATAACTTTGAAATGATTAACCTACTTTTTTTTTCTCTGTTTCTGCTTTCCTCAGCCCTTTCTGTATATAAAGCCAGTCTCCCCTGCACAGCTCATCAGAACACTCATCATATTTTATAAAATGAAATGTTGCCTGATTCTAGAATCGCAAACAAAAGCCACTAAGATCTGTAAACTAAATTTGCTGTAATTTTGTCTTTGACAAAGCATAGTGGTTAATACATAAAAATGTTTATTAGTCCTCTGTAAATCACTTTAGATAGCTACTCCATAAAAACAATATAAAGTTTTTATTTTATTTTATTTTATTCTTTTATTTTCAAGATGGAGTCTCGCTCTGTTGGCCAGGCTGGAGTACAATGGCACAATCTTGGCTCACTACAACTTCCATCTCCTGGCCTCAAGCAATTCTCCTGCCTCAGCCTCTTGAGTAGCTGGGATTATAGGCGTGTGCCATCATGCCTGTTTTTAGTAGAGATGGGGTTTTACCATGTTGGCCAGGCTGGTCTCGAACTCCTGACCTCAGGTGATCTGCCCACCTCAGCCTCCCAAAGTGCTGGGATTACAGACGTGAGCCACCGTGCCTGGCCATAGATAGACTTTTTAAAACAAGTAGCTAAAATATAATTACTCTTTTCTTTATGTTACTTAGAAACCAAACATGCAAAAGAAATGAATTTTCTACATCCAACCTTAACATGCTAGAAGAAGAAAAAGGGGGTTCAGATAAATGGAAGTGAAGATAAATCAAGATGCTGTTACTCATTTTACTTTCCGGAATTCATTACATTCATTAATTCAAATGGAATCCTTTATTTAAAGGACTTGGTTTTCCTTTTTTCACTTTTGTTTTCCAGAATTGAACTTTAAATTTCCATGACAAAATTTGTAACTAGAAGTCTAGCTTGCAAATAAGAGCTGCTTTCTACTTTAATTTTCATGAAAACTAAGAAAAATCTGTGGTGATTTCTCAACATGCATACACAGATTTTTTTTTTTTTTTATTTGAAATAAAGTCTGTGGAGATTTCTCAAAATATATATACAGGTTTTTTTTGTTTTTTTTTAATTTGTTTTTGTTTTTTTATTAACCTTTTGTGCATAGCTTGTAAAATACTTAAAAAAGGAAAAGACAACATTTTTAAATGATTGTTAATAAAGTTAAGGACACATTTCCCATTGATTCATGGACTGTTCTAGCTGAATGAAGCATTGAAGATCATGAAAATCCATTTCTTTAGTTGACATGTGAGGATTGGGGCCCTGCAAGGCAAAGTAAACTTGAGGAACTAGGATTAAAGAGATTTGGGCTAAAACTCAGTGCTCCCGTGCATTTCTACCTTATGGACTAATGATTATCTTCCAGTATTGTATTCTGGGGTGGGTGACAGTGCAAATTGCCCTGTGGAGTGGTACAAAAGAGCCCAGACATTTTCATCCAATGATCTGTTCCTTATCATCACTTGGCCTCATTTCCACACAAAATAGTAAAGAATACTCTTCTTTTCCTAGAGGATGGTTGTGAGAACTAAATGATATAATGTAGGTAAAGGGCTCATCCCAGTGCATGGCAGATATTGAGAGATCAGTACATGCATCTATTATTTTTTTTTAAATCCACAAAAATGAAAAAAACCTGTGTTGACCTTTATCATCATATGTATGTTACATTAACTTATGCTTCCTAGCCCAGAAGAATATTCAAATAAATGGACCAACCATAAAATGTGTTAATTCCTAACCAAAAAAGGGAACTAGAGAGCATGAAGGGAAGAAAAACAGTATCTGAGAGATTGCACTCAACGTTTCTCAGTGGTTTTCAGGAATATGGAGTGGATAAATCAAAATGGCCAGGACCATGAGATTTCCTACCTGTCTTATACTGTGAGAATAAATGGCTGCATAGCTTTGATGTGTATATTTGGGAAACTCAACGCATTGGGGTTCAGTGAAATTTCCCAGTCATTTTTCTTCTCGCTATTGTCAATAAGTTGCTATGATACTTTTATTTATTCTTGTTTATTGTCTGTTATCCCTAGACTAAAAAAAGTCCTCAAAGTAAACATAATCCCCTCAATCACCATGCAAATTATATAACATTGCAATTATTTTGTTAAAATTCTAATGAAATTAAAAAGAAAATCAACAACAAACTTAAACATACTGTGACTACCAATGGGAAGACTGACTGTAGTTATTGACTTTCATGCTGATTTGAGAGAGGGATGATACAATATAAAGCACATAAAAAAATTGAGAATCAAAACATATGTCACAAAAAAACAAACCAACCAAACCAAAACCAAAATCTCCTTCACCTAGTAGTCTTGATTTTTTGCAGCATTTTCAGAGTACTTTTTAAAATATCTGCCATTCTATCTAATTTGAATTGTGTTAGACCTCTGGCATCATTATCATGAAGTTTAAGAGTCAAGTATAAACTTGGAGGGTTGCTGGAAAACGAAGCACAAGGATGCAGGTTTCTGAGCTCAGATGTTTTTCCCCCTATTTATAGTATGTAAGCACTCCGTAGCATAAATTGGGCTATACCTGGGTCTAGAGATGCCAGCTATTCATCCAAATCCAGGGCTATATTGAACATGTGTTGTTATTTAAAACTGAGAGTGAGAAGAAGAGAGATTTCTCTAGAAAAAGGACAAAGTAAAAACAATCATCTAGACAGTTGTGGCTCCAGGGAACATGGCTAGGAAAATGAAGGATGCCTTTGTGTGAAGAAAGAGTCATCTTTTTTCACCAGGTAGATGTGGTCTAGAAGCCATGATCAAGGCTTGAGTAGTGGGTTTCAGCTGCTGCTGACCCTTTTGCTGACTTTTTGTGTAATGCACAGTCAGCAGATGGGCTTGTTCTCTTTACCATACATTTCCTGTACCTGACATCTTATTTTTTAAAAACAAATATCTCTCAGATGCCAGAGAAAGGAAAACAAACAACTCCAGGGCTAGTGTAAGAGTTAAGTGAAGACAGAAAAATCAGTTGTCTGACTTTTGCTGAAACTGAAGCGTTTTGGTAAGTTAATGATTTAAAGATCCATTTTCTTGAATTTAGATCATGCTTGGTGATCATAAAGCCTACTGGGAGAATATGGCTTGTTTCTGGTTCATTTTCAAGGGTTGGACTCACCAACAAGAAAGGCTACATGTTATATGACATGGTGAACAAAGGAAAACCTGACTATCTCAACATGTTTTACCAGAATTTTCTGCGATGTCACTTTCAAGTTAGTCTTATTTAAAATGAAGATGCCTTATCTGGGAAGCAGGTGACCGACATGATTTTTGATGACTAAACAATTATTCAGAAAATGCAGCTTCTGTAATGCATAGACATAAATCCAGGGCATATATAGACTTCACTGGAATCTATTTTTCTTTTGTTGATGTCAGTGTTAAGACCTTAGTTTTATGAAAAAGCAAATCAAATATAAACATATCCATTCTGTAAATTGAATTAGATTGATTTTGAATTATATTTACTAATCAATCTAGTTTGATTGGTTTGTAGTTTGAGACCCAGTAGGCATAGATATTTTGGGATATAAAGTAAAAGATAAATTTTGCTAAGAACTTGTTAAAAATGACAAGAAATATTTCATTCAAAACTATTGCAGTAGGGGAGAAAGATTGAACACAACTCAGAGAAACAAAAGGCCAGAGAGATTTTAAGGGCTAGGATGAGCTAGCAGAAAGGTCTAAAAGTGGAGAGATTGTTTAATGTTATTAGGCCATCTCTTTTGTGAATTAGCATTTGCTAAAATTAGACTGCTGCCCTCCCATAACCACTGGGAGATAGAAGCCCTATTTTTCCTGTTGATTACATTTCAAGTGGATGACTCACAGATCCTTGAGAAAAACATTCCTGGATTGTAGAAGATGTACATTGCAAAGGGGCAGAGGAAGAATTTATAGTTGCAAGTTTTCTAAAGCATATCTTCTAAGAGAGGTCAGGGGCTTATTGTCAGAAAGAAATCTATCTAAAGTTTAGTGAAGCTGTGGGGAATTTTAAGGCAATGTCGATCATGATTAGATTCTTTCTGATCATCACGTGCGAGTGCTAAATAATAAATACATAAAACTTTTGTAAGCAGTATTGCCTTTAAGATATATGGTGGGAACCAAGAGTATTATAGAAATTTAAAGTAAGGATCAGCAAATTATAGACACAGGACAAACGACCTGCTACCTTTTTTTTTTTTTTTTCTTTTTTTCCTAAATACTGTTTCCAAAGAGAAAGGGCATTATTCTACATAGTTATAATACCATGATCCCACCCAAGAATTTTAACATCAGGATGATCATATGATTTCTTATACAGCTTCTATTTAGATATCCCCCAATTATCCATAAACTCTTCCTTGTAGGTACATTTTTTAGAAAGATTCTTTCATAAAGATTTCGGTCAAACATAGTAAACTAGTTCATGATGGCTACCTCTGAAGCAGGAGAGCTGAGAAATTTGGGTCTGATAGTGGAAGGGAGAATTATTTTTAGCTATGTTTCATTTTGTATTCCTTGACATTTTAAAACATGTTAAAATATTACATATTCAATTAAAATTTTAAAAGTTAAAAAAATTATTCAGAGATTACACATTGCCTTTAGTTAACATGTCTCTTTAGTGTCCTTTAGTTTAGAACAGTTTTCTGCCCAGCACACCTTTGTTTGTTTTTTTTTCTTTTTTTTTTTTTTCAGAGTCCAGGCCAGTGTTATTGTAGAATGTTCCGCAAACTACATTTGTCTTATTGTTTTCTCATTAATAGATTTGGGTAAAACCTGCCACTTGTTTTATAAATAGAGTTTTACTGGGCACAGCTACACTTATTTATATATTGTCTGTTGCTATTTTCATGCTACCAAGATAAAATTAAGTGACAGAATTAAGTGTATCATGGTACAACAGAGATTGTACAGCCCACATAGTGTAAAATATTTACTGCTTGTGACTTTATAGGTAAGTTTTCTGGTCTCTGGTTTGAGGATTTCATCTTTGACACAATAAGCTTTGGGTTATCCATATTCAGCCAAGTGACATTGGGTAAGGCATTTAACACTTCTGAGCATCTCTTCAGTTTTACCTTCCTTACCTCATAAAGTTTTGTGAAAATAAATGTGTAAATGCATCTAGCAGCTTCTAATGTTGTCTAATTTATCTTATAAGCATAAATTAATCTCTAGCAAAGAGACAAAACAAAATCCCTAAAGAAGAAAACCACTTTACTAAAAGAAACAAAAATCCCCAGAGGGTTATCAAGGCCTACGATGACCCTCAGAAAGCTCATGCCCTGTTAACGGGAGATTTGTGGCATATTGCAGGTCATTCTATGTGTGGAAGTGGTATCCAGCGTGTTTATGCGAACTTTTCTTCTGTTTAGAGAACTCTGATTTTGTTCACTCTTTCCTTAGAAATATGAACCCCAAAGGGGAATGGATTTCTCCAGAACCCAATTGTGCATCTCGATTGTTTTTAGCTCATCAGGGTGTTTTAATTACTCTAGTTATAATGCAACATATGAATGTGGAAAGAAGAAATAAAACTGAGTTCTTGATAATGTTGTTGGACCAACAAATTAAGTAACTAAAAAATCCCTACCTCAAGATTTCTTGTTATCTGAGATGATAATAATTCCTCTTGGTTGCTTATATTATTTACATTCATTCTAGATGTAGCCTCTAAAAGAAAGAAATATTGAAGTTTTTATACTTCAGTATATATTAAAGAAAACTAAAACACTCTAACTTATTTCTATGATCTTTTTTGGCATTTCATTCCTCTGTTTTTAATATTTCAGATGGAAAATATCAATGTTCTTATAATAATGTTTCTTAACTTTGTCATCAGCTTTGTCTATTATACCTATCCTACAACTTATCTGCAATTTAGCTACTCTTTATCTATTTAACTGACAATTTCGTGTTGAATTACAGCATACATATAGTGCAAAAATCTTATCTATATCACTCAATGAAATTTTCAGTGACTATACCTTTTTAAGCAGCTCCCAGATAAAAATATAGAACATTACCAGCAATCCTCTAATCTACCTTCCAGTTACTGCTTCAAGCTTCCACCCTAGAAATAAGTACTATTTTGACTCTACTTAGCATAGATTAGGTTTTCCTCTCCTTGTTTGGATATAAGTAAAATTGAAAAAGACTTGTAAGACTCTCTTTATTGCCTGGATTTTATGAAATATACGTATTATATTAGTATATTCTTGTATTCTGTTTTATGTATTTGATTGTGTGACTATACCACTATTAAGAAAGATCATTCTAATGTTTATCGCCATTTGAATTGTTTCCAGTTGAGGGCTGATGTAATTAATGATGCCAATGGCATTCTTGTATATGTCTTTTCAGGATATTCGTACACATTTCTGTTAGTACCTATTTACGAGTAGAATTGCAGCATTATGGGGTATTTGTATGTCCAACTTCAATAAATACTGTCATTTTTCTAAATAGTTGTACCAATTCAAACTCTCATCATGAGTGATTACAAACAGTATATGAAAGTGTGTGTGAATTCCAGTTACTGTGCATCCTCATCTGCAGTTGGTATTGCCAGTCATTTAATATTTATTCTGATATGTGATAGTATCTGATTATGGTGTTAATTTACATTTCCTTAATAACTAATCATGTTGAGTGTCTTTTCACATACTTATTGCAGATCAAGTACCTATATGGTTTTAGTAGTAAAGACAGGGTCTCTCTCTGTCGCCCAGGCTGAAGTGCAGTGACACATTCATAGTTCTCTGTAACCTCAAATACCTGGGTTCAAAAGATTGTACCACCACAGCCTCCCAAGTAGCTAGGACTGCAGGTGCATGCCATAATATCTATTTAAAAAAAAATTTTTTTTAGAGACAGGATTTCACTATGTTGCCCAAGCTGGTTTCAAACTCCTGGCCTCAGCTTCCCAAAGTGCTGGAATTACAGATGTGAGCCACTGTCCCCCACCAGAATATTTTTTATTCTAAAGACTTTGTTGAAGCCTTTGACCAATTTTTTAAAATTGGGTTTTTTGTCATTTATTATTGATTTATAGAAACTATATATTATGGTATTAGTTCTTAATTTATTATGTGCATTTCCTAATCTTCTCCACTCTGTGACTTGCTTTTTTACTCTCTTCATGTCAGGTTTCTTAACAAAGATTCTTAATTTGATAAAATTCCTATTATCAATTGTTTTCTTTATTCTTAGATGATTCTGTGTGTTATTTAAAATCTTTTACTACCTTATATCAGAAAAATGTTCTATTACTTTATTGTCTATAAGCTTCATCATTTCACCTTTAACACTGAGGTGTGCAGTCCTAATGAAATTCATTTTTGTAAATAGTGTGAGGTAGGGGTTCTCATTTACTTTTTATATTCACACTGTATGACCAGGGTAGTAAACTTTGTAGCAACAAACTTTGCTTCTATTTTACACATTGACATTTTCAAACATGCATATCATTTTCAGTTGTGGTGTTAGTCGTATTAATGACTTTTTTGTTGTGGTAGATCTGCTTCTGTGATTATGTTTGGTTGATATACTTTCCTTTGTTACAGGTTGAGTACTTCAAAAAACTTTAAGAGTGTTGTAAGTATCTTCCATTCTAATTTCTTCTTTCAAAACTCTTTTTGGCCCATCTATCCATCTTTGTCTTTGCTTTACAAAAGTCTTTACTTTAGCAAAAGAGAGTTTTTTTTATAGTATAGATAATATGGATTTTGAGAATAATTATCTTTTCAGGGTTTCTAATGAAGAGCAGAAAATGGCCACATCCAAATCCTCCTTCTCAGCTGCTGATAAGATTAATATACTGATTAACACCTTTTCTAAGTTGGATTGGAGGTGAAAGTAATTCCATTTAGCAAAGCTTCATCCCATTTGCTGACATCTTCATTAACCTCACTGATAAGGAAACCATTTCACAATACAAATTTCTCAAGGCTGGAGATTTTATCTTCACAGAGTCACCTAACAATACTAATCTGGAGTATGAAACATGCAGGTTCAATTGCCTCAATAAATTCACTGTGCTCTATCCTTTTATTTTTCCTGTTTAAAAAGTTGACAAAAGAAACCAGTTACTTCATACTCACTAGTAAAGGTTGATTTTCAAAAGGACATTAAATATTTTCTGAAAAAGGGGAGCAAAGGTAGAGATTAAAGTGAGTGAAAGTGTCATGATAACAAGGGAAAAACGAGTAGGTGAAAATCTGTGAAGAGAAGGTAATATAGTTCTGGTTAGAGATTTCTTAAACACATGAAAAAATGCTACAGTTTTTTAAAAGTTGCATTCTAGGCATTCACCCTCTTTATCACACTGTTTTTTATTAAGTCAAACAATACTAATATTTTCATATTTTACAATTAGTAAAATAAGACATGTGTTATTTGGATAACTGACTTTTATAAACTGCAAGACATTTCTTCAGCTTCGTAGTACTTTCTGAATAGTGTTTATTATTCTTCATTGTGATTTCTTCAGTTAGTTAATTGTAATTTTTAACAAGACCTCTAGAAATCTTCAGTCATATCCAGTGATGTGCAGGAAAATATTTCACAACTGACTTTCATGTTTGTCAAGTATCATTGTATAAATACTCCTACATGCTGATTTAAAGCTAGAAATGTGACATCACTGAGTAGAGGTGATTAGAAATATGCAGTAACACACCATTACATAGTGTTACAATATATATATACAATTGTTGTAGATAATATAACATTAAATCTTAGATAATAGGAAAATAAGGTAAAATACTTAAAAAGTAATTATATTTAGTATTTGTTACTTTTGTTTTTAATAATGTGTTTATAAATTTGTTTCTTAATAAGTGATTGTGTGTTTAACAACTGGCTTATGAAATTTAATATTTCCCAATCAGCTCTGTGGGAAAATGTTGGCCCTGTTTTAGCAAACTACTAGTACTTATTTGTGATCAAAAGGGACATCAGCACAATGTTTCAATAGTAGCTCAAAAGCTTCTTTTAAATACCATGTTGAAGAAACCCAAGTTGACTCTATCTAGGTTTAAAGCAGAGGTTCCTAAACTGTTGCACATGTCAGAATCACCTAGAGGGCTTGGCAAAATACACATTTCTTGACCTAACTCCCAGAGTATCCTATAAGACTTAAGAATTTGAAATTTTTGTAAGTTCTCTGATGATGCTGATACTTCAGATGCTAGGAACCACACTTTGAAAAACAGTTGGTTTTAATGTTTTTCAGGTTCATTCTTTTACTATAAGTAGAGATAGGTCTATGTCCAAAAAATAAATAAATAAATAAAAAACCTCCATGTTGAATAAAGAATCTAATATTCATTTGTTATAGACCTTTAGCTCTGAACTATGATTTCCTTGGCTGGTGTCTGCCCCATATTGTATTTAATGAAGATCCTAACTTGCAGATCCTGGGCATAACGATTCCTCCATCCGCCTTCTTTAAAAATTTTTATAGTGACAAATATTTTCTATTTGAGTGGTTATATCACTTCTCTTTTTCTTTCTCACTCATCTTTCTTTCTTTGCTCTCTTTTCTCCATTTTCTCTCTGATTTTTTTCTCCCCTACCTTTTATTCTTTCTGTTTTCTCCCCTAACTGTTCTTCCCTCCTCTCTTTCGTTGTTACCTCTCTCTTCCATTTTCCTCCTCCCTTCTTTCCCCACACCTTCGCCAAGCTCCCTTTCAATCCCTCTGAATAACTATTTACATAAATGGCAGTACCTTTCCCTATCTCACTTGTAAATCTTTTTTATTTATTGAAAAAGCAGAAATATGACTTTACATAAGCAAAATAACAAATATGAACTTGGTAAGGCATACTGTAGTACCTAGTTGTATAACAGTCTGCGGAGAGGTAGGAATGAGGAAGGGAAAATTCAAATTATTTTAAACTGCTCCAGATATTAATTTTAGTTATATTTTAAAATATTAGTAATAGATGTATAGCTCTAGAAGTATTAATATTATCCAAATATAATTTTCTCTCTATAGGCATATAACTATATGCATATATATTAAACAGCTGATCTACCACAGGAATTTGCTATAAAAATATACCATGGTAACAGTTAGAGTATATTACTACCCGAGCAGAGGGACTCAAGTGTTATTAGACATACCATAAAAAGAAAATGGAATGAAACCGAAGAATAGACATTTGAAAGGGGGTTAGAAAAAAAAGGAAGGAGTTTGTGATCACAAGAAAGAAAGTAAACCTTCTTCCTCATTGAAGAATTGGCCCAGTGTCTGACATTTGGATCCTTGGGGCCATGTGGGGAGACCAGATAGGAAACCAGCACAGATTGAATTGCCATTTGTTTCCCAGAAAGTGCAGAAAGATAGCAACGAAGCTACTTGTTTGATCTGCCTGGCTTCAGTAGTTGACTTAAGAAGCATATAAAGGCCCTAGAGAAGGACTAAACCGCTGACCCCAGTGAAGATGCATCTATGTTACATTTTGGGCAGTGAGTTCATGAAGGTTAGCACATATGTTTTAGTCCAGAAGAAGCTGAATACTAGCAAAGAAATATGTGGGTGTTGAAGCCTTTATCTTCTGGTTCACAAAGGGATTCAAATATTTACTCAAATAATTTCTAGATTGTTGATGTAGAGTATTTTCTATATATTAAAAATAGAGAGTAAAAATCCATTTTAGCTGCTACGAGGAGCGTTGGGAATTATATGCCATAAAATATACTATCTTAGTAATTACTGAGAGAAATTCATCTGACAAAAAATAAAAAGATTATGATGTGTAGTTGGCCAGGGCTTAGTCAGAAAACTATATTGAAAAAAAATTTATGCTACCAGTAGATATCTGAAAATATTACATTTAACACATATATTCTGTCTGATTGTTACGTTGCACATAATATTCCTGTAAGCTAGCTTCTTAGCTATTAATCTAGAAAACTCACTTCTCTAATGTTCCTCTGGCCCAATACACCTGAGCACTTATACAACACCGCATAAACAGTAATATGTTCCAACAAATTGCTAGAACTTTGTATCAATTTCCTAAGACTGCTGTAACAAGATGCTACAAACTAGGTGGCTGAAAACAACAGAAATTTGTTCTCTCACAGTTCTGGAAGAAAAAAGTCCAAAATTAAGATGTTGGCGGGGTTGGTTCCTATTGGAGATTCTGGTGATAATCTGTTTTATACATTTTTTTTCTAGCTTTTAGTGGTTTCTAGCAATTCTTGATGACCCTTGGCTTTTAGATGCATTACTCTAATCTCTATGTTCATCTTTAGATGATATTCTTCATTCTTCAAACACATGTCTTTGTGTTTTCACAGGGCCTTTTTAAATGGACACCAGTCTTTGCATTTAATCTGCTATTACCTCATCTCAATGTAACTGGTTATATCTGCAAACACCCTATTTCCAAATAAGGTCATATTCTAAGGTTCCTGGTGGAACAAATTTTGAGGGGACACTATTTAACCTAATTCAAACTCTTAACAAACTATCATTAAATATTACCAAATAAAATGTATATTTTATATATCAACAATTATATATCTGAAGAGTAAGAATATATGCTAAAATTTTACATGACGTTGGACTGTTACAATATTTGTAACTGCTTGGGCACTGAAAATACAACTAACTGATATTGCAGTGCCCATCTTGAAGTCATATCTTAGATGTCCAACACTGCTAAGCCCCGTATATGTCTAGTTAATATTTTAACAACTAGTGCTTACTTAATAACAACAGATTTTTTCAGCTTTAATAGCTCTTAATTTTTTCAATCTGCCTTTCTTCTTCCATGATGCTACAATATTTGACTTCCTCTATGACATTTTGCTATAAATAAAATTATTTTCAAATATAACCTCCTTTAAAAAAAATCTCTGCCACCATTAGTTTATTCGCTATGTACCCTCGTAACCCAGAAAACATCCCATTTCACATTTTCTAATTCCCCAAAACAGTGTCTTGCTCATAGAAAGACAAATTTGCTGCAGAGCAAATGTCTACTTGATTTTTTTTTGAAATTGAGTCTCACTCTTGTAGAGGCTGGGGTACAATGGCATGATCTTGGCTCACTGCAACCTCTGCCTCCCGGGTTCAAGCAATTCTCCTGTCTCAGTCTCTCAAGTAGCTGGATCTACTGTTATATACAAGTCAATGAAAGTGATACACCACATAAACAGAATTAAAAACAAAAATCACATGATCACCTCAATAGATGCAGAAAAAAACATTAGACAAAATCCAGCATCCCTTTATGATTAAAACTCTCAGCAAAATTGGCATACAAGGGACATACATAATGCAGTAAAAGCCATCTATCACAAATCCACAGCCAACATAATACTGAATGGGCAAAAGTTGAAAGCATTCCCTCTGAGAACTGGACAAAGACAAGGATGCCCACTCTTACCACCACTCTTCAACATAGTACTGGAAGTCCTAGCCAGAGCAATCAGACAGGAGAAAGAAATAAAGGGCATCGAGATTGGTAAAGAGGAAGTCAAACGGTCGCTGTTTGCTGACGATATGATCATTTACCTTGAAAACCTTAAGGACTCCTTCAGAAAGCTCCTAGAACTGATAAAATAGCTCAGCAATGTTTCCGGATAAAAGATTAATGTACACAAATCAGTAGCTCTTCTATACACCAGTAGCTACCAAGTGGAGAATCAAATCAAGAACTCAACCCTTTTACAATAGCCACAAAAAATAAAGTAAAATAAATAAAATACTTAGGAATATACCTAACCGAGGAGCCGAAACACCTCTACAACTAAAACTACAACTACAAAACACTGCTGAAAGACATCATAGATTATACAAACAAATGGAAACACATCCCATGCTCATTAATGGGTAGAAACAATATTGTAAAAATGTCCATACTGCCAAAAACAGTCTACAAGTTCAGCACAATCCCCATCAAAATACCATCATCATTCTTCACAGAATTATAGAAAACAATTCTAAAAATCATATGGAACCAAAAAAGATCCTGCATAGCCAAAGCAAAACTAACCAAAAAGAACCAATCTGCAGACATCACACTACCTGATTTCAAACTACACTATAAGGCCATAGTCACCAAAACAACATGGTACTAGTATAAAAACAGCCACATAGACCAGTGGAACAGAATGGAGAACCCAGAAATAAACCCAAATATTTACAAATATTTACAGCCAACTGATCTTCGGCAAAGCAAACGAAAACATAAAGTAGGGAAAGGACACCCTTTTCAACAAATGTTGCTGGGATAATTGGCTAGCCACATATAGGAGAATGAAACTGAATCCTCATCTCTCATCTCATACAAAAAATCACCTGAAGATGGATTAAGGACTCAAACCTAAGACCTGAAAGTATAAAAATTCTTGAAAATAACATTGGAAAAACCCTTCTAGACATTGGCTTAGGCAAGGATTTCATGACCAAGAACCCAAATGCAAATACAATAAAAACAGATAAATAGCTGGGACCTAATTAAACTTAAGAGCTTTTGCATGGCAAAAGGAACAGTCAGCAGAGTAAACAGACAATCCACAGAGTGGGAGAAAATCTTCACAATCTATGCATCTAACAAAGGATTCATATTCAGAATCTAAACGAACTCAAATCAGTAAATAAAAAGCAAATGATCTCAACAAAAAGTGGGCTAAGGACATGAATAGACAATTCTTAAAAGAAGATATACAAATGGCCAACAAACATATGAAAAAAATGCTCAATATCACTAATAACAGGGAAATACAAATCAAAACCACAATGCGATACCACCTTTTTAAGTTTTTGACTAAATATGTTTATTTATTTGATATAGTTTTTGAGTATGTCAATCCCCATTTTCACTAGAATATTTTTTTGTTTATATTTTGTTCACAATTTTTTAATGCTGAAGTTATTGATTTAATTATTGTTTTATAAAACATAGAATCCTTAGATATTCCTGAGGATGATGGTCACATGAGCATATTTCTGGCTCTTTCTTTCTAAATTCATTGAAATGATTAAAAGGAGGTAAAAAGTAAGGCAAACCTACACCAACAGGATAAGGAACTAGTGGAGGATG
The DNA here is from genome assembly GCF_000951035.1 of Colobus angolensis palliatus. Classification (NCBI taxonomy): domain Eukaryota; kingdom Metazoa; phylum Chordata; class Mammalia; order Primates; family Cercopithecidae; genus Colobus; species Colobus angolensis. Next base: position 938,366 of record NW_012117777.1, read on the forward strand.
TTAAATACGTACCAGTAACTCTAAGGAAGCAATGGGTGCTCAAGGGAAACAGGCTTAAAAAGAAATCTTAAATTTTAGGAAAACTCTGGAAGGGTAAGAGCTGAATATGGAGGAAGTCCCTGAGAAAGCAGAGAATCTACCTATTAACAGCCTATATTCAGTGGAATTAGGAAGTAGAGTTACATGACAGCCTATATTTTCTTTGAGTGGTGATTGTACTAGAGACTTCTCTTATTTGAGCTTTACCATGTTTTCTGTATATATCAATAATAAGTATGTAGTATTTTATGATTCAAAAAACTCATACTAGTTATATAAAAGCTGACAGTGAGTATTTCCTGGATTTTATGAAATTGTTTAAAATCTATGGAATGCAATAAGTTAAAATTTACTGTGTAGGAAAATAATTCAGATCATCTGAAGTTTTCTCAGTTGGCTAGTAATCGTTTTATTGTCTTAGCCTCTCTCTCATTGATCTTGGTCCAGCTCTAGTAGGTTGAAAGGAAACCTTACCTCTACCAATCAGGAAGTTAAATTTTTGAGAAAAAAATCTAGTATTGTAATGAAAAAGCTCAGATAAAAATCAGCATGAGCTCACGAAGTATATAATTGAGTATATAGTGTGAAAATTCCGAATTAGAGAGTATTATTTCATTTATGCTTTTAATATTTTCTCTATAGAGTTAACATTTTCACCTTTTTGTGGCAGATATAATATGATTGTATTTTACTTTATTAAGCCCATACAAAAGGCCTCTCCATGATAAAATAATGCAGCCTGGACTACTGTATAAATTATTGCCACCAGTATTGAGGTGTGACTGAAAAAAGTGGAAATGGCTGGTTACAAAAACTAGTAACAGAAACAGATATTAAGGTACAAAACAAAGAAGAATAACAGTGTAATTTTCACCCAAGATTTGAAACAATAAAGTACTTATGGAAAGGAAAGATTTAGAGATAAGAATGTTTAGACAAAAAAAATTATAAAGTGTAAGTTTTTGATTCAACAACAAGATATTAGTATGAAAAACACTGCAATCCAAATAAGAAATATGAATTTATAAAAAAAAATTCCAAAATCATGTTTTCAGCTATGTTTTGGCCATTCATAAGCTCAAATTAAACAATGAGATGAGAGAAATGTTTCTCAACCTCCAGCAGTTTTATGAAATATGATATTTCAAGATGAAAATTTGCTCAAAGGAGAAAGCTTAGTTTTTACAGAGGATAAACACTCAGTTTCTGGTTGCTATTCCACTATACAGTAGCTATTTAATTCTATTTAAATTACTAAAATTAGTATAATATATGTGTGATGATTAAACCTTAGATGTCAACTTAACTGGATTAAGAGATACCCAGATAGCTGGTAAAGTATTATTTCTAGGTATATCTGGAAGAGACTGGCATTTGAATCAATACATTGAGTAAAGAAGATTTACTCTCACTCAGTGGAGGTGTGCACTAGTCAGTTGGCTGAGTGACTGGAAAGAACAAAAAGGCAGAAGAAAAACAAATTTTTTATCTCTTCTACATCTGGGCCACCCTTCATCTTCTGCCTTTGCACATTAGAACTTCAGATTCTCTGGCTTTTGGTCTCACAAACTTGTACCAATATGCCCTCAGGTTCTCAGGCCTTTGGGCCTCAGAGTGAGAGTTCAACTTCCCTGGTTATGAGGCCTTTGGCCTTGGAAGTCACACTATCAGCCTCGTGGTTGTCTAGCTTGCAGGTGGTCTATCATGGTACTTTTTAGCCTCCATAATTGTGTGAGCCAATTCCATGAATAAATCCCTTCTCATACATCTATGTAACTATGTTCATCTGTGTATCTGTGTGTGTGTGTATGTATGTATGTATGTGTGTATGTATCTACCTATCTATCTATCATCCATCATATTAGTTTGTCCCTCTGGAGAACTCTAACATAATGTATGAAATTACTTTGAAAAAATATAAGCAGTTGTTATAGTAGGTATTAATTTTGTATGATGATAAATGCAAGTATATTTTAGTTAAAGTCATAGGACATGAAGAGTAGTCAAGGTAGTTCAATTAAGTTTCTAGAATATATTGTACAATGAATCTTTTTGCCTAATAGATTTTAATATACAAAAACTTCATTTGGAATGAATCTATATATTGAAAGTATGAAATCTATTGACTAGATTCTTATAATTTTATCAAGTTTTGAATTATGGGAGGAAAGCTTTAATGTTTAAGGTTAATTATTGTATGTCCAAATCATCAGTTTTCTTTCTAGAGAACTACTCTATGTGGATCAATAACTACCAGTCGTTTACTTACCATTATCTTTTAGACAGAGTGGAACCAAGTGGTTGTACCAGGAGACAAGTTATATTTATTTGGCTATCTTAACAATGACTGAATTACATATTCCAGTACCACGTTCTCTCTTGAAATAGTTGTTACGTTCTTTTTTCAGCAGGCATTTTGCGGGGTGCTATACTTTGTATTTCCTTAAGGTACATAAGGATCGAGAGTTGCTCCTTTTCACTTATATAATTACAAATCAGAGCTCAGGGATATAAGGACCTTGCTGAAGGTTTCTCAACTAATCAGTCATAACTAAAGTCCAAGTTCCCTGATTCTCAGGCTAGTTTACTTTCAATTGCTCTGTGCAGTTTGTCAGGAATGGAGCAATCACTAAATGAAATAACATTGCAGAGTTGGAATGCAGGAGTTATATTTTTGATGTTGGCAGCAGTGCCCTTGAAACAGTGCACTAATATAGTCATGTTGAGTGGACCATTGTAGTCATGTTGTATACTTATTTAATCCTAAAAAGTAAATTAACTATTCTGGATGCCTTAGTATATACATATATGTATGTATGTATACATATATGTATAAATGCAGGTGCATATATATGCATACATGTATACATATGCATACATATATACATATGCATTAATGCTCACGCTCAACATTATTTAGCAATAGCAATAAAAAACATAGAAAGATTTAAAATTTGAAGTGCCAACAATTCATAATTACATAGATACGATTAAGATGTCTAGAGTAAGTTATTAGAATGCTTTTGAAATATGTTATCAAATTGTGAAAGAGCGTCAAATTAATTATTTATTGTAAGTATTCATTGAGTGAATTCTGTGTGCTAAACATTGTGGTAAATGCTAGGGATACAACTATGAAGCAGCATGGTTCCTGCCCTCATGGAGTTTGTTATCTGGTCTGCAAATTTTGAGGTTTTAGAACTAGACTTCCGAGATCTACCTGCAACCAAATTCCTATATTTATAGCTAGAAAGCCGACTGAGAGTGCTTGATGTCTGACATATGTTAGTTTAAGGGATTTTAGTTTTTAGAATTTTAACAAAATACCATTTACATCCACCTCCATCCTCGTGTTACTATTTCTCTCCTCATCCATTAAGAACATGGTAGGCAACTTCTCCCCTGTGCCTTACCCACTCGAGCTCCTAGAGACTTTGTGTTTGCCACCACAGTCCTGCCTGGTAACACCAGTGTTCCATTTCCGCTCCCCAGTTATACTCCAATTCTCATAGCTATTTTTGGGGAGAAATTCTGAGATAAAAATTGATTTACTTTTAAAATATTTATGACTTCCAATCTACTTAACTAAACTACAATTCATTATAGTTCACTTTTCTGGAGTGCCTAGTAGGTTTTGGAGACTATGCTATCACAAGAGGAATGATTCATAGAGTCCCTACACTGTGCTCAGTATAGAACTGACCATAGTGTTGGTGCTCAATAAATGTCAATCAATGGATTGAAATGTTAACCTTCCCATGAACATCTACATTTTGTGAAAGGTAGTCTATCAGGGTGGAAATAGAATGATATTTTGAATCAAAGATTAATTTGATCTCAGTATTTCTACATACCTTCTAGTGGCCTTTGTTAAGTTCTTTAACTTCTATCAGCCAAAGTGTTTGAATATTTGAAATGGGACTAAGACTATCTCACTTCCAAAGTTACAAGCAATATAGTGTTAGCATTACAATAATGTAGGCAAATAGCCTTATTCATTGCATATAGTAGGCACTTATTAACTTAGAAAAAATGGTTAAAGGAATAAATCTCTAACAGAAACATTTTATTCAGTGTCAAAACTTACAAGAAGTATTGACTAAGCCAAGTGTTTGTCAATATGGGAAGAACAGCACTGATATTCACCCCCACTGGCTATGGGCATGGTGTGGATCGAGGTGGAGTATATAAGAATCTTGAGGTATAAAGCATTTTATTTTAATAAAACTCATTTTATGTGTTTTGGCTTCTTACAGCAGAAGAAATAAGATAAAGTTCAGCAAAATATTCACCCATTAGAGGATCAACAGGAGGAAGGGTATATTTAGTTTTAAAGTAGGATTCCCTACAAATTATGCTCTATATTCTTTGTTATGAGAACATTCCTAGTGGTCATAATTATGTACACAGGCATAATGGGTGAGATAAGTAAGTTAGAAAATTATCAGTAATGTCTAAGTTGATTTGTGCTGCTGTAACAGAATACCACAAACTGGGTGTTTTATAGAAAAGATAAATTTATTTTCTCATAGTCCTGGAGGCGGAGAAGTTCAATATCAAGGTGCCTGCAGCTTTGGTTGTTGTCTGGTCAGGGCTGCTCTCTGCTCCCAAGGAAGGCAGAAGTCAAGCTAGACTAACATGTAAAGGTATTTTTTTTTTTTTTTTTTTTTTAGCATTCAAGTCAGTGAGTTTTGAGTAATGCAGATGACCTTCCATAATGTGGATGGGCCTCATCCTACGAGCTCTACAATTCGGGGTTGTTGGGGTTGCTTGTTTGTTTTTTTTGCTTTCTTTTTTTTTTTTTTTTTTTTTTGGTAAGGGCGTTCATCTAATTCAGGCAGAAGGAAATTTCACAGTCTAATCGCCCCTTACAGGTCCCACTGCTTGATGCTATTATACTGGAGACACCTGAAGTGTGGATGGGATACATTCAAACTATAGCAAATGTCTTACTCTTTTAGAAAAGTGTTATTTTAGTATTCAGGAATCTTTACTCTCCAAGCTGTTTTTTTTTTTTTTTAAATAGTAAAAAATAAAGTCCTTGGAATGTTCTGAGTGCAGCTTAATAAACTTAAAAAGTAATTTTAAAGCTGAGCCCTCAGAAGCTCAGGAACCAGGAGAGCTTTAGAGATCCGAGTAGCAGCAACTAAAAGTCAACCTCTTTGAAGAACCATCTTTGAATCATTCAGTTCCAGAGATGATTGGGGCACTCTAACTAACAATGCCATTAAGTTTATACAAGGTACATAATATGCAGTTACTCAAAGAATATTCGAGAATTTTCAAGTATTTTTACATGTATGTTAGAAAAAGTACATGAGCCAAGTTACTATAACTATACATTTACTTTAAATTAAAATATGCAACTTTAATGTTCTTATATCTAATATCATCTTTTCCCACAAAGTAAAATAAAATGCTTGCATATCTCATGTTGTATTATATTTAATACATGGCCATGGTACAAAACAAGTCTATTAGTTGGACTCCTTGCAAAAGAAGATGCCTATAATTGAAAAGGTGAATGAGGGGAAATAACTCTGAAGGATAGAGGAGAAAAGATCAAGAGTGGACAATGAGAGGCTTTTTGTTCACCATGCAGGTCTCATACTTATGAAAATAGAAGGATAATTGAAAGTTTCTGGCTGCAGAGGAATTTCAGGAAAGTTTTAGCTAGGCTGATCGGGAATCTTCCAGCCAAAATTGTTAAATAGTTACTAAATAATTACCTTCTAGAGAGGATGGCACTAGCACCACTGTGGTACTCCATCATTGACTCTGAACAATTCAGAAGTGGTTTTTATAGGAGTGTAGTTGTGGATCTGCAGGGCAGTACTGGTGGCTGTTTTTCGACTTTGCTCCCTGTATGAGCAGATTTGAGCAAAACATTCCCATGATTGCCACCATTATACAGTAAGAAAAACTAAGAACGTAATTCTCACCAGTTCCACATTCACTTAATTATCTAACTTGTCATATTTTCCTCAAAAGCAAAAACAAAAATCTTGCTGTATCTGATGGTATATTCATAATTTTTTTCTTGTGCTTGTATTCCAAGATTTTTGTTCCTTAACATATCTTACAGATATTTTTGTATCAATTTATTACATATTCTTTATTATTTTTCCTTGCTGTGAATAACTTCATTGTATAAAGTGTAAAAAGCATTTTTATTTTGATAATTTTTAGTTATTTTTCAAACTTCTGTTATATTGAACAATGTTAAATAAATTTTAATCTGTTCATGGTTTTTGTACCTATTTGAATATATCTCTAAGATAAGTCCTAGATATGGAATCATGTGGTCACAGGTCATTTATTTTAAAATCAAACATTTTATTTGTATGAAATAGTAGATTCTCATGTGGTTATAAGAAATAATGCAGAGAAATTTGCCCCATTTCCATTAACAGTAACAACTTGCCAAACTGAGGTAAATAAAGCAATTGGAATATTGACATTGATAAAGTCCATCTACCTTATTCATATTCCTCTAGTTTTGCTTGTGCTGTTTATGTTTGTGTCTATGTAGGCATATGGGTACATATGTATATGGCGGGGGTATTATACATAGTTCTATGCAATTTTATCATGAATATGGATTCATGTATTCAACACATTAGTCTCAAGATACTAAACAGCTCCTTCACCACAAAGATCTCTTGAGTTGTCCTTTTATATCTATACTCACTTCTCTCCTTTACTCCACCTAAATACATTGCAACTACTAAACTTGTTCTCCATCTATATACTTTTGTCATTTCAAGAATGGTATATAAATGGAATCATGGAACATGTAACCTATTGGAATTGACATTTTTCATCAGCAAAATTATCTTGGGATTCATATGAGTTGTTGTACACATGAATAGTTGTTTCTTTATTATTGCTGAGTAGTATTGGATGGTATACATGCACCAATTTGTTCAATGATTCAATTCTAGACAGACTTCTGGGTTATTTTCAGTTTTTGGTTACTACAATAAATGCTTTAACAAAATTCATGTATAGGATTTTGTGTCAACATACATTTCCATTTTTTTTTTTCTAGAATAAATGCCCATGAGTGCAGTTACTGGGTTGAATACTAATTGCATGTCAGTTTTCTAAGAAACAGCCCCACTGCTTTCCATAGTGGTTGTACCATTTTACAGATTCCATATCCCTGCTGGCATTTGTTTTTGAAATTAAGGTTCATTATTTTGCCTGTGGATATCTAGTTGCTCCAGCACCATTTGTAGAAAAGTCCATCTTTCTTCTACTGGATTGCTTGACGTGTTTGTAAAAAATTAATTTCAGTTTTATATTTGCTTGTGTCTGTTTTCTGGATTATACATTTTCTTCCACTTATTGTAGTCTGTCCTGCCAAGACAAGACATGCTTGATTATTCTAAGCCTTAATATTTGTTCATAATTTTTATTTTAAAATTTTATAAAATTGTCCTCCATTAGACTTATTTAAAATGTCACCAGCAATATATTAAGGTGCCTGTTTTACTACATTTTCAATAATAACAAATATTGATAAATTTGTTATAATTATCTAAAACGTTAAATACAATATATAACTTTAATTTTCATTTCTCTTGCTATGAGTAAGATTGAATACATTTTCTTGGAGTCATTTATATTTATTTTCTAAGAACTATTTGTTTATATATTTTTCCTTTTTTCTGTTGAAATTTTTGTTTTTATTTTAAGGACTCATTTCAATAATATTAGCATGTTTTATGAGTTGGATATATATGTATATACACATTTATATATATCAATTTGAGATGTAACTTTTTATTTTACTGATAAGGCATCTTCCAAAGTGAAATATTTGGATTTTCATGAAGTTAAATATATTAAATTTTTATTTTGACATTTCTGGTATTCTAATTTCAAAGTATTTCCTTTTACAAATTAATTTGACTCTTTGTATGTCAGTCTCTTCACATCCAACACTGAATAATAATAATATAAATGTCATGTGGTTCTCATAAGATTAAAATTAGTTTATGTATATAAAGTTCTTGAAGCAGAGATGGCACACAGAAGGCTTCTGTTTTTTATTATTTTAAAATGCTGAGCTACATAGTAAGTTTTAAGAAATTTAAAATTTCTAGAAAACTTCAATGAAAGCATAAAATATAGTGATCGTGATGATAACTAGTCCATTTATTAGAAATTAGATAGATAGATAGATAGATAGATAGATAGATAGATAGATAGATTTTTTTCTTGGAATAAAAAAATGTAGGATTTGAAAATAACAGTGTGGTAGGCAGAATTCTATGATAACCCCTGGAAGACGCCCTATCTTGTATAGCCCTCTCCCTTCAAATGTGGTAGGACCTATGGCTATGAGGTATGACTATATGATTGGTGTGTTATACAGCAAATGTTAAGGGATCTTACACATTCAATTACAGTTCTAAGTCAGAGGGCTTTGTGTTAATCAAAAGTGATGTTATCACTGGTAGCCTGGCCTAATCAGGCAAACCTTTTAAAGAGGGCCTAGAGGTCAGAAACTCCCTCTCCCGCTGACTTGGAAGAAGCAAGCCACTATGAGTTCTACAGTTGCAAGGAAATTTATTTTTGCAACAACGATGTGAGCTTCAAAGTGAATCTTGAGCCTCAGATTAGTCTGCAGGCCTCATTATTATCATTATCATTGTTATTTTAGTCTTAGAGACCCTGATGAGACAACATAGCTAAACAGTGCTCACATCCCCGACCCCTGAAAACTGTGAGATAATAAGTGGGATATGATTTAAGCCATAAAGTTTCTAATACTGTTCTAAGCAGCAATACAAAATGAATACACATACCAAGTGCCAAAACATAAAATGCCTCAAGAGGCTTTGCAAAATATCTTACATAAATAGAGAATTTAATGGATAAAGGTACGATCAATAAATGTTTGCCTCTAAAATGTATATTAATAGAGTATGTGCTAGTCACATGCTTACATTTCTTTTCCATTATTGTTGCTCATTCTGCTGCTAGTTCTCATACAACATATTCCATGTCTTATGATGTATCAAGCATTTCAGAGTTAACTGCACTGAAAATGTCAAATGGAATGGATTCAGAGAAGCTTCAAGAGCTCATGCAATATACATCCAACAATTCTGCATGTGTACGCCAACCTACTGTACATCAAGGACTTGACTCTTCACAATGGCAGGCTAATAACCTTCATTACCCTCTGCCATAATGAAGGAAGTTCTGAAGGAGATTTTCAAAAGAAAACAGCAATAACTTGATCTGAGACTTACAGATAAATCAAAGGGAGATAGAGGCAGCATATGTTAGTTAAATAACAAATTTCACTCCTGTCTAATCAGTGATCTATCTATAAACATTAGTTAATCTAAACAATACTGTTCCCATCAAAGAACTGTAGGACAATCAAATTACAGGTTAGAAATGGTGATATAGAAATGTCACACAAAAATGTATGCATGTAAAAGAAACGAGTATTTATATAATTTATGTTAGAGATTAAAGATTACATTAATATTATAAAATATATTTAAGATTATAAAGTACATTTGTCTCCATTTTGTTTCTAGAACTTAGGGTATTTTAAAGACTGACTTCCAGTATTAAGATTTCAAATACAAATGTAAGTTTGTTGACATCAATTTCTGGTGTCTTTGAATTCATATTGATTTCTAATTGTAATTTCACCTGGTGAAAGGAAATTGAAGGAATGCAGCAAGAAAGGAAAAAAAAAGGAAGGAAGGAAAAGAGGAAAAAACCTTTTTTTAAAATTTTTCCAAACATATTTTTATCCTGATATGTCAAATGCTCTTGCACAAAGACAACTATTCTACTGAAATAACAATTGTTTTGCCTTAAATAAAACATGGAGGTAATCCATAAAAAATGAGTTCAGGAGGTATGCTGTTTTCACCTAGAACTAAAATAGTTTCAGTTTCTAAGTTCCTTCTTGAGGTCACATTTGATTATAGTGGTTTCACTAGGGTGCAACCAGGATTCTGTACTCAGTTAAACTTTGAAGAAAAATTAATAAGTGGACTATCTATGGACTATTTGTGTTTATATTTATAATCTTTTACTGAACAATTGCTATGAAAATGTTTATTTTTATAATTTAATTTATTTTTCCCTTTTAAGCATATTTTATTTATATGAGCCGGGGAGTGTAAAATCAAAAGCATTTGATTATTCTGTAGTGTTTATGATACAATATATGGCTCAATAAATTCAACATATGCGAAGTTGATGAGAAAGAGAAAATGTGTTTTTGTTTATTTAATTTGGAAGGTGGATATGTAGCCATAAAATTCATACTAAATTCAGAAAATATACATGAAATCATCACTTCTTTGTTGTCGATTCAGTCACAATTGTTTACTTTGTGAGGATACGAGAAAGGGAGGAGGTGGAAAGATAGCAATTCTTTACTAAATCAGCAAAAATTGAGTAAAGCAACTATTTTATGTAGAATGGGAGACTGTACACATGCTATTTCAATTCAAGAATAATTTTTATAAAATTCTGTTATAATTTTATTTTTTGATTACATTTTATCAATTTTAATTAATTTATTATCTCCTTAGAGTCATAAGAATATGAAGCAAATATATATACAACAACTGAATCCTAAGGAGCAAAAGAAAAGATATAGCTATTAATCAAGGCTAATCTTCATATAATATAGTGTGAAGAATTTCAAGAACCTTTATTATAATGAAAAATGACAAATTATAATTCTATCCCAATGTATTCCTGACTTGACTAAACATCTTCCAATGACTGAAACTTGTTGTAGCTTCTTCTGTTGTTGGTGGTAATTTTAGACACTCTAAAGCATTAAAGATGAAGGTATTGCTCTTCTTTACCAAATCTGGGACACCCCTGGTAGTACAATGTAGACTGGAGAAATTGGGAGATTTTCCAGATGAACACTGGACAACTGTGCTTAATATGGAGGGTTCTATGTTCATTAAGAACAAAAACAAGACAATATGAACAATAGAGTAATATTTATTGGGCGGGAGTGTTTAAAGGATGTCAGGAATGTATTCGAGCCTAGGTTTATGGTTTGTTATAGACGAAGTCTTCAGAAACATGTGCCTCCTGATTTTTATTGTATGTTTATTATTTCTTTATATGTCTATATCTGTGCTAAAATGTTAATCCAGCGAAGGCAGTGATTTTATCTGCTCATCCTTGAATCGGTCTTTGTGTACTGAAAGCAATTCTCAAAATTTTCACCTGGGATATAAGTTATTCTGGACTTGTACAAAAGGCAAGTCTTCAAACATAAAAGTAAAACCATGTTAACATGACTCAAGGAAAATAAATTCCTAATTCTCAGCCTGAGAATATGTAAGTTGCCAGTGCATTAGGAGGCAAGGTAATGTAGTGGTTCTGAGGTTAAACTTTCTGTATCTGAATCCCAATCATACTCTTTTAAACAGCTTAATCTTCCCATGCCTCATTTCCCTCACGTATAACCTTCTGATTAAAAATGTAAGTCAATGAGTTAAACACATCATCAAATTGTACACAGTGGGGAATTGCTTGAGTTGAGTTATTCTGTCACAGTACATATCGGTACCAGCATGTTTTGGGATATTTTCTGAATTATACATAGTTAATGAGTTAACTTCTATGAGAACATTGCTTATATTGTACTTCCACATCAAAATTCAGAAATCTTTCTGGAAAGCATCAGAATACTTTGTAAACCAAATCAAAGAGTTAAAATTAAATTATAGCTGTGTTCATTACTTGTGAACTTTTTATCAAACATTGATACCACTCTATGACCAGACTGTTATTATACATCTCCAGTCATCAAACATGCCAGAAAATGGCCAGAAACAAATCCTTGGTGCACCTGGGCATGGCTTTGCTAATGCAGTCTAAGAGAAGTGTTTTTGTATTAGTAGAATCTTACAGATATTTGTGTTTGTGTTGCTTGAATAATCTTAACATAGAGATGACAAAATGAATATATTTTGCTAACGTGACAAATCTTATATAACAACATCAGTGAAACTTGATGCAATTAGAAATTTCAATGACATCAGTTGCACAACTTCATTGAAGTGTGTACAACTGCACACTTCAATGAAATTCCTTGTTCTTATTAGTTAGATTATTTGTTCTTTTGTTTCCCTATTCCTTACATAAGGTGAAACAAGATGCTGTGTTATCAAAGCTTATCCTCATAAAATGTGCTTGATGAGTCAACTGATGTTGATGACTCTAGTTACTAATATGTGTGAAGTAGGTAAAGAAGAAAGTGATCACAGAGCAGTTATTTTTCTTTGAAAAAATGTGATTAATTTGAAAGGAATCAATGTGTTCAGTTATGTCAGGGATGTCTCTAGGGAGCCTAGATAATCAAGGCTGCTTTTTAATTGGCTACAAAAAGCTATTGGGATATTTTGTGTCTAGGGAAAGAAAGTATCATGATCATACAAATGTGTGTTGTACCATCATGCAGATGCTATTTTGACTTGCAAAGGAATTCAAAATACTAATTTTCTACGTATAGTGCATGGAACAATATATATTATAAGTATACTGTGAACTACTTTCTCATTGGAGGTTTTGTCAAAGAAACAGTTACCCAAACAAATGATCCTTTGAAAATCAAATGTGAAGTGGCTCTCCTGTGATGAGATCATCACTAACATTTTTTTGAAACAAGTAAAAATTATATTTTAGTTTATGACCTATCAAAAAAGAAAGCTGATTATTCTGCTAGAAAATATGGTAAATGAATTTTTTTATAAGTGAAGTTAATAAATATATATAAATTAGTGGGAAGAACAGACTAGGAAACAAAAAGAAACTGTAAACTATATTTTAAAAAGTACTATCTGTTTTGATAAAGCACTTCAAAAGTATATTTTAGTTCCATTTTATTTTTCTTGAAAAAGCATTTATTTTGGAAAAGGAAGTACTGTTTATTGTATTTGATGTGACAGTATTTGTTGGATCCATTTCATTTTAATTGCTCAGTGATGGTGATTGATATACCAGTCTATCCTGGAATCTGAATAAATTTTGAATTAATAAAGCTCAAGTATTTGGTTTATTAGCTCTATTTCATAACTAGCAAAATAACTATTTACATGGGAAGCCGGCATGCTCTATTTTAGAGTATGTGCATACAAATTACCATCCTCAAAATAAAGCATTCCTTACCCATCTGTCCAAGCGGTTCAGTATTTCTGTTTCCTAAGATGTCAAGCCTAGGAGCCTTCTTACATTCAAAGGGCAAGTACCATTTGCTACTGAAACCCACACTGTTCATACAAACCTTCAGCTCAACCAAGTCTTTGTTGTGTCTGCCACCACTTTCATCTCACTATTACTGAAACACAGCACTGTTAATTTTGTCAAAGAGTAGTACTGGTTGTGACAGGTTTGCTGTATGAGTTGTAACACAGATCTACCTCCTTGAAAAGTAGCCCAAGTACCAAAATTTCCAAGAGCTCATCTCTTCACACTGCCATAGGCTCACATCCCAGGATTGCTTGTAGGGCTGAGCCACTTGCTTCAGTCGTGCATACATCAAGGATTAACGATTTCCTTCTCAGGCTTTTGTGGATCCTTCAGGTTCTGGGAAGGAACATTTGTTCTAAACCCATTATTTGTCAACTGCCTTATAGCACAAAATTGCCCTGGATTCCCTACATAACAGTGCATTAGATTTATTTAGAGTGTGAGAGAAAGAAAAAAGAGAAGGGGAGAGAGAAAACATGAGAGAGCAAGCACGTTCTCAGGTAGGCTAGGAATGGGCATGATTCACAGTTTGCAGTTTCATGAACACAAAAAGGTCCTCTTTTCATTACCAGTCTGGATGCAGGATCAACTAATTGTTATTTCCTTTTTTAACTCTATTAACTCTATGATCATTTTTCGTGCTTCCTTTTTTTTTTTTTTTTTCTGTCCTTTTGTTTCAATCACCTGGTTCAATCTGATGGATAGTAATAATTTAGAATATTTGGGATGAGCAATTGGGATGAACATTCCTTCATATCAAAAGACCTCTGGGCTCCTTAGTCATGCCAACCCTCTCCTTTTCAGGGAAATTTAAAATCTACTAGGTGATACTTTTCTTAAGAAACAAAATAATATGGCTTGGAATGGTGGTTCATGCCTGTAATGGTTCATGCCAGAGCTTTGTGAGGCCGAGGTGGGAGGATTGCTTGAGCTTAGGGGTTTGATATCAGCCTGGGAAACATAGTAAAACCCTGTCTCTACAAAAAATACAAAAATTAGCTGGGCTTGATGGTGTGTGTCTGTAGTCCCAACTACTTGGGTGGCTGAGGTGAGAGGATTGCTAGAGCCCAGGAGGTCGAGGCTTCAATGAACTATGATGGCACCACTGCACTCCAACCTGGGGACACAGAGTAAGACACTGTCTCATTAAAAAAAAAAAAAAAAAAAAAAAAAAAAAAAGAAGGAAGGAAAGAAAGGGAGGGAGGGAGGGAGGAATGAAGGAAGAAGGTAAGGGATGGAGGGAAAATAATATATTCTGCCTTATTGGACCCAATTTACTGTTTGTCTTTGAAATAGGAGAATCATTCCCATTATATGTCAAAACAAAGACTAGCAAATACCTAAAGAAAAGTGATAAAATATATATGGCAATTCTGAAAGTAGTTCTTTACTTCTTTAATGATACTTAGCAATGCAAAAGTAGAAAAGCCATTGAGCCAGTTAACTTTAAAAATGTTTAAGACACACACTTTTTATATACTATTATTGTTGTTACTATTATTTTAAAATTAAATATAATTTTTATCCTTTTATAATTTTCTTAAATGATTTTTTTAAAAAGAAATGAGAAATTTTGAAACAAATTGCTAGAAAGGTTAAGACTCACTTGTCTGGCTCTGCTTCGGACATTTGCAACACATTATAAAATGAATTAGAAAATTAACATGATTTGACTCAGTGAATAAACATATGAATAAACAGAATTTACGTATTAAGAAAAGCGTACAAATATTATCTGAAAAGATTCCCTGTTTATGAGTTTGATGGGAGCCT
The DNA here is from genome assembly GCF_000951035.1 of Colobus angolensis palliatus. Taxonomy (NCBI): domain Eukaryota; kingdom Metazoa; phylum Chordata; class Mammalia; order Primates; family Cercopithecidae; genus Colobus; species Colobus angolensis. The sequence continues at coordinate 953,441 of NW_012117777.1, forward strand.
CATACCCATTTTTTTAAATCTTGCTAAAATCTATTCAATGTTTTTAGAAGCATAGTCAATAACTGGCATAAAAATTATATCAAGGAATAAGCAATTTGCAAGGTTGAAGATATATATTTTAAGCCAGGGGAGGTCGACATGACCTATTCTCCTCTACCATCTTTATTAGGGCTTAGAAGTGAAGTATCATTATCCTTAAGTTAGTGCTATTTTCTGCTCGGGCAGTTGAGACTCTGAGTCAGACATGCTCTCTCATGAACCTCTCAGTCCTTATATTTAATTGAGATGATCTCTGTAAGCAGAATGGACTTTCCCATGCCATAATAATCCATAAAGATAGTGTTCTTCTGTTCAGGAGTGATAAATAGTTCATATATGTAATAAATACAAAGTTCCCTGACTTGGGTAAGAAAAAGTCTTTCTGGGAGAAAATAAAAGCCTGCACAGAGCAAATTACAACAGTGCTGGAGGATTAGGATACTATTTAGAACCTTCATATTCTACCTCAAATTTGTTCTGCTTATCTTGTTTTACAATGACTCATAATACTCCTGTACCCTTAAGAATCATATCGTAAGAATTTTTGCTTAAAATAACTGAGAAGCTTTAGGATAAACTTTAGGATATCTGCCACTAAATAAATTGCCTTTATGTACATGTAAAATTAATTTTAATATATAATTAACTGTATGCTCTCAGAATTCCAAACCATTTTCCTTTGTGCTTGTGTTAATTTTACATGAAACTTTAAGTGACATTTCAGATTATATTCAAACCTCAGTCTGTGAATCAAAATGAAACATCACGTGTACTGAAAGCCTTTTTATGCAAGGTGAAATGTCCACTGGCTGTCCTTTATGTAGCAGTGGTTTAGCATCCTGGTTACCTGCCATTTAATTAGAGTGTGACATTCACTTAGTTCTCTGTGTCTAGCGTCATTAAAAACATGAAAATTTGCCACCAAAAGAAAGAAAATATTTTCATTCAGGTGTAATTCAAATGCCTTAACAATTTAAAAATTCTTACCTCTGTCGTTGTATTGCATGCTCAAAATAGGAATACAGTTTCTGTTTGGTAAGCTCTGATTGACTTATCTTTCATTATACATGGTCTTACTCCATAAAAGGACTACCTTGTCTGATAACATTTTCACCAATTATAGCACTCCTTTGTACGAAGGCATTGTTTCCAGAAGGCCCCTGTTAAAATGCAAATACGCCATCTGGCAGGCTTTTACCTCATTAGCTCTCACCATCACAGCAGGACATATTATGTATCATATTAGATATGGAAGAGACACTGAGCTGATGAACTCTGACTAAGAGAAGATGGTTGGAAAAATCCCAAGTAGAGAGGGTGCTTTGGGATATCGCCTAAGGGCAATAGAGCAAAAAGAGGAGAGTAAGATGCATGGTGAGGCAACTGCATTTCCAAGTTTGGCATCTCATCCAGGCCCTGACTGTGATGGATTCACAGAAACACAGACTGCCAGAGCTGGAAGAGAATTTTGAAAACATGTAATCAAACACCTTTACCTTACAGATGAATAACCTGAGCCTGCAAATAGCTAAAGGCTCCTCTAAGTGCCCCCAGCTAGATTCTTATCATTAGTTCTTGAAGCCCAGAGGACCAGCACTTACCTAATGCCTTAGCACTTCACAATGTGTAAAGCTGCATAATTCTTCATATGTAATTTCATGTATATACTTACTGAATTTTACTTTCAACCACTACATTGAAATTCCTTAAATTTTCTTGTTTCTTTCCATGGAAGCAGCTAGAGTGGCAATCACCCCTGCTCCAGTCACTGCTGCCCAAAGTCAATCTCACAGCAGAAGTAAAGTTTCGTTAAGGATTCAGAGACGCTAAGCTCCTAGGCAACCCTGCCCAGATGACTGGGTGTTAAAGCGTTTAGAAAAATTTCTCCAGAGATCATAATCCCAAACCCAAGTCCTGACATGGAGACATAGTTTTGTGTTCAGTCTGGAAAACTGACTTCCTCTTGGATTCTGACTGCAGCATTTGTGACTGTAAATTTTCAATATGGGGACATGAAATGAAAGCCTGATGCCTAAGCTTACTTCTCAGAGCTGTATTTTGTAGGTGAGACTTTATTTCTGCAGGTCAATAGAAAATATTTTCTACTGACATTTGAACAGAAGCAGGACATTCGTAACTGAAGAAATAGTATGGCTCAAGTTTTGAGGCAGGGATAGATGAGATTTCTCAAGAAATACTCAGTAAACTTTTGAGATGCTGACATGCTTTAAGCAGAAAAAAAAAATTCGGGGTTTTCCTCAAAAGCCCTAATTTCAAATATTCAGTTCCAATGTCCATACTTGGTTTGAAACTTAACACTTTTTCTTCTTATTCTAAATTAACAAACTCTACCTGTGGAAGCTGTAGAAAGAGAAAGATTATATTATGAAATACAATATTAAGAAAACTATAATAGCCTCCTCTACTACCTTTTTTTTTTTTTTTTTTTTTAAATAGGGTGTCCTTCTGTTACCCAGGCTAGAGTACAGTGGCACAATTTTGGCTCACTGTAGCCTTGACCTTTTGGGCTCAAGCAATCCTCCTACCTTGGCCTTCCAAGTAGCTGGGACTACAGATGCTCGCCACCATGCCCAGCTAATTTTTTGTATTTTTGATAGAGATGGGGTTTTGCCATGTTGCCCAGGCTGGTCTCAACCTCTTGAGCTTGGACAATGAGCCACCAAGCCCAGCCACCTCTGCGGCAATTTCATCATCTAGAAAAAACTCTGTAAACCTCATGGTCTATTTCTGTGCACGATTGTTAACTATGAATTCAGAAGTTCCTCTGTCCCCTTCTTAACTCTTCTCAGAGAAGCTGATAATACATTTCCCCAGATTCCTTCCTCTTTGTGAATTCAGGTTAGAGTTTTACAAGTGAGAGGGACTGACAGGAGCTTTTAACAGCAGAAGAAAATGAGAGGCCATTATTCCTTGGAGAAAGTGGCAAAGAGACTCAGGAGCACACAGGAGATTGAAAATGGCTTTCCCAGTGGGCATCGAAGAACTACCCCTTGGCTGCTGTTGACTGAGATAATTGGTTAGAGTTTCTCTAAGATTGAGAATTGCAACAGCTCCTTGTAGAGAATGTAAACCCTAAAGTGAAATCTTTCACACCTGTAATTCATAGAGTACCTTCTGTTTCCTTGATTAAATTCTGAGCATACATTTTTCTTTTATTTGGTATTTCTATATGTATATATATATATATGCATTTTTAATACTCTGGTTTCATTTATGAATATTAAATTATATACTATCATTGAATGTTTTAATGATTACATACAATTGTATTTAATAATTTGGGGGTGTTTAACCATTCTCCATATTGGGCAGTTAAGAATATTCTATTTTCAATTGTATTAAAAATGTTGAAATTCACAAAAGCTAACAAATTTTGTCTACACTTGTGATTATTTTATTAATATATAGTTGTAAACAAATTTACTGTGTCAAAAAATAGAATCATGCTTTAAGGCATTTGATATCTATCACTTTTTTTTGCTTAGAGAGATCATATAGATTAAATTTTCATTAGCAGTGTTTGACTGCTTTTATTATTCTATTGCATCACTAATATGAAGTAACGTGGAAATTTTCAGACCATGTATTCTGATATGTAGTTTGAAAAACATAGTCAGCCAACCCTTGTGTTTTGTACAAAGTAGATGTGTCATAGATATCTGATGACAAAATAGAATCTCAGCAGAGCGTTTGCTGAGGAAATAATATATTTTAAAACTGATATAATGTTCAGTTTGCACCCAGGAGTTTCAAAAAGCCAACAAAAATATTTTCCTCAGTTAAAGAGTTGGAAGTTCCCATTGAATGTTTCTTTTCAGTAGCATATTACTAATGACTCTAATTATCAAGGCATTTGGCAACAGTTTCAAGAAGAGCAGGCTGGTTCTGGGGGGCCTTACAAGGAGAATACAGTGTGGAGCACCAGATGCAGCTGTAGCCAAGAAGGCTTTAATGGCATGCATTAGGTGATAACATATAAAACTGGTATAAGTGCTACCTATAGATTTTAAGTAAAACGTTCAGCCTGTTATCCCTTTGAGTAGGAGTATAAGACCTTGAGCAATAATCTGGGACCCTAAAAAAAGAAAACCATCAAGATTTTTCCTGTGGCCGTAGTTCATTGCCTGCGGGTTTGTAATATATCAATGCCCTGAAAATAGTCTATGCCTGTTGTGGTGAGTCACAAGGTTTAAAGTTAAAATAGAATGGAGAGCAGCTATAAGCCAAGATGGGAATAGAAGAGGCCCTTTAAATGTATCTCAAAGACAGTTTCACAAATATGCCATAATTCCTCCAATAAAAAATAAACAAAAAGAACAAAAAGTAGTGTTAATTAGATTGGAATTCAATAACCAGGAAGGAATACACACTTCGAGACTTGAGAAAGGTGAATATATAATCAGAAATAGTGATCGCACGTGGAACTACAAAACTAGTAAATTTCTGAGTTGTAGAATTCTTGTCACTTATTTTAAATACTTTTAAAAAAAGTATGGCATCACTTGAATATTGCTACCATAAAATACGCATAAAATAATGAAATAATGGCGTAAAGTTTAATTTAATATATGCAAGCAAAGTTATATTTTGATAACTTTGTCTCTAATCTTCATCTCTTCTTACTGCTTATTCCGTGATGTTTGCTTCACACACTTTAATCTGCACCAAAACTCTTTGAATTTTACAGTACCAAGTTATTGGTCCAAGTGCTCACATTTTCCTACAAAGAGAGGGCTATAAATTGTAACTCATAGCCTCCTCAATCACCTGATAGAAAAGGGACTGTGATAAATCCAAACAAAAGCCAATATATTTTTTCTTTGGATACAATTTCTGCCAAAATTATCATTTTTTTCCTTTTCTTTTCTTTCTTTCTTTCTTTCTTTTTTTTTTTTTTAGAGGGAGTCTGGCTCTGTTGCCCAAGCTGGAGTGCAGTGGTGCGTTCTCAGCTCACTGCAAGCTTTGCTTCCCGCATTCACGCCATTCTCCTGCCTCAGCCTCCCGAGTAGCTGGGACTACAGGCACCCGCTACCATGCCCAGCTAATTTTTTGTATTTTTAGTAGAGATGGGGTTTCACCATGTTAGCCAGGATGGTCTCGATCTCCTAACCTCATGATCCACCCGCCACGGCCTCCCAAAGTGCTGGGGTTACAGGCGTGAGCCACAGCGCCCGCGCCCGGCCTGCCTTTTATTTATGCATGGAAAGTCAGATAGCTAGGTAGATAATAGATAAATATACACACAGCTAAAGATGAGAGTCTTTTAAGCATTTTAATCCAAAATTTCCTTTCTGTTTTATATTATTTTTTGAACAAGAGTGAAAAAGACTCTTCCCTCCTTGACTATCCTCATCTCTCCCCATCTAGATTAGATTTAATTTTAGTTTTGAGCTGTCTTTGTTGCTTTTTCTGTAAAATGAATTAAAATTCCTGAATGATTGATAAATCTTATTTTTGGGAGGATCCCCCAAATTTTAGCCTGTATTTCATTTCAGAGACTTTGAAAGTTTACCTTAGCAAAATAGTTCCCTAGAACTTCTTTGGAATCTTATTTGGAACAATTAATTTAAAATCAAATTTTAAAAACTGTGCAAAAATATACCGTCACCCAGAACGAGGTACAGAATCTACAGGGCCCATTGAAAAATGGACATGCAAGACCGCTTGTTAAATAATTATTAAGCCAGCAGATAGTGACTGTAGTGCACCATTAAGCAAAGCATGGGCCCTTCTAAGCATGGGGTTGTATGCAGCTCCACAGTTTGCATAGCATGAAGCTGGCAATGCAATCACCTATAGAAAAATGATTAAAATGGAGAAGTTAAAAGACTTTATATGAAGGTGGTCATTTTGAAAAATCATGTAAATGGAAATCAAAATTTGTTTCCCTGTTGCATTCGGTTAAACGGTCTGTGTTCCACAGCCATGAGTCAGAAATGTCAGTGCATTTTTCAATTACATATTTTAGTCACTGGCAAACAGGATTTCTCAACCAGTATTGGCATTTGGACTGGATAATTCATTGTTGTGGAGGACTGTACTGTTCATGGTAGGATGTTTAGCATCATACCTGTCATCAATCAAACAGCACCAATCCCTTCTCATCTGCCAAAGTCTTGACAACCAAACATGTCTAGAGACATTGCCAAATATCCTGTTGGTGGAGAAATCACTGAATCACTGTATTTCAAAATTTTCTTTTTCCATATAATGGAATATTTCATAGATACAAAAATGGGAATAGTATAGCAATCCTCCTGCATCCAATGCTCAGCTCCAACAATCATCAATGTTTAGCCTTTCTTTGAACCACTGTTTTAGAGACTACTTCATTTTCAGGTTTCTCATTCAAGATGATCTCTGGGGGTATTTGCTGAAATTCACATTTTCCGTGGTTGGATTTCAAAGATTCTAATACTGTAGGTCTTGAGTAAAGCCCAGGAAAACGCACTTAATATAGACAACTGAAGACTACAATTTAGCTACTCTAACTTTACACTTAGAAAAATACTGATACATAGATGAATCAGTATAAGTAGAGCTCTATAGTTAGGTGAGTAGAACGTAATGGTGGTTGCTATTGTCATGTTTACTTAGGACAACACACGCATATGGCCTCTAGATTAATGTGCAAGTCTCCAATTCAATTTGCTTTTGTAGACACAGACACAATCTGCTTTGCAATTAGGTAAGCACCCATCTGGCAGAGTGAAAATTTTGAGGCTGTAAAATAAAACAGGTAAAGATTTTTCTTTGTCAGTGAGACTACATAAAATAATGATCAGCTAATGAAAGTACAATAGGACTGAGCTTTCATAATTTTCAGGATGAATTGGAATAGATGGCCTCGTTGAAATGATACCTGATGCCAGATTATTAAGGGGATTTCCCATTTCTTTCTGACTCAACTTCATTAAATATTTTTTGAACACAAACAAGGTCAAATGTCTGAAGGCAAGGTCAATAAATTCATCTAATTACAGAGAAAAGTACTAAAATTTTGAAAATTAATTTTCATATGATTGATACAGTTTTCTAATTTGTTTCCAGATGTTTCAGATTCCATGCTGTGGTATGTTGAAAAGACTGATAGACAGCAAAAACAACAGGGAGTCCCTTTCGTTTTGTATGTCCTTCCTACTTTTTCCATTAATCTGTGAGTCTCTTTTAGTGTATTTCTGCCTTAGAGATTCTGTTCCCAGATTCTTCTGAACCAAATATCTAGAATGTCCTAATTTAGGAAGGCAAATATCAAGTCTGAATAATATCAATCAATGAACAAATCAAATACCAAAGTTTTAGATTTATTTCACTTTTTACCCTGGCTCCTCTCAGCCACCGACTAGGCAATCCCACCTCCTCCCATTTTTATCTAGGCTTCAAGGAACCCAATCCCAACAAAGTCTTTGGTAAAGCTCCTACTCGCATCTCATGCTCACCTAGAAGGAGCACATATTAAACCAGGATTGTTACAACCTTCTTTTTAAATAGTCTTTCTAAAGGAGATAAGCTCTACAGGAAACTTAAGATCAGTTGAAAAGAACAAGTAAAAACTAGGGATGAAAAATATTATCATTCTCATCTCATGAAAGTATCTTGCATGTATCTTGAAATATCTTTAGAAAGTGTTTAGAAAGGCTTATAGTATCCTGAGAAAGTGTTTCTGTTGAAAAATATGAACTTTGTTCTCACAATTAGCCATGCCTTTGCACAAGTCTATCAATTTCAACTCATTTTCATTATGTTTCTTTGGCTTCTTCCAAGATATCTATATATGTATTCATCAAGGCTCATTTTCATTGAATCTATGAATGTCATCCATTGAAATACTTCCTGAGAAAATATATAGCTAGACATAGAATTTACAGAGCATAATATGACAAAATCTGAGTATGAGGAGGTATCATTTTTGTCGAAAATATTTGTTCTTTCTTGCATTTGATTTATATAGTGAAGACTTATAATTTTTTAAAACCACCTCCAGTTTAGAGTGTTAATCTGAATATCTCAGCCACAATCCATCATGAGATTTGAAATATACCTATCGTTCAGAATAGATAAATTTGTGCAGGCCAGTCTCTGAATATGTATTTCACAAATGCAAAGTTTATAAACATACGTTTAAAGTTTTCACACATCCTTGGAACAGTAAAGAATTGAAAGCCATGCCCAAAGTGGGAAAAAATGTAGATGTGGCCGTATTGCAAGGCTATCCTTGTATAGATAAATTTTTCAAAATACCCTTCACATTGTTACAGGTGGGAGTTAGTACTTGAGCTTACATGAAAGTCTTGCAAACAACAGAGAGAATGTTAACAACATGATACAATAATTTGTACTTGGATTGAATCTGAGATAGGACCTAGTATGACCTAGTCTAACCACAAATATAGATGCTGTCCCATATAAGACTTAAGAGATGCAGAAGTTTGAACAGGAGATGAATTCCCCTAAATGCACTGCCATCTTGTATACTCTTATGTGTTGGATTAATTGTTCTCCTTGATCCTCATGCCCATGGATGTTATGAACTCAATTATCCAACTTTCTAATAACACACATGGAAGGAAACTTCCTTGAAGCTCAAAAACAATTTAAGGTGCTTTGCCAGATTGCCCCACTGCAGAACTTTTCTCAGGCTGTATTAGCCATATTTTTTGCTTTCTAAGATTAAAAAAACTCTAAGTTTTACTGCATTCTCAGAAGCTTTTAATATATGAATGCTTAATTTACATTACTAATATTTTTAATGCTGACTCTGCCCATCACTTTTACATTAACACATCACTTTTATAAACATGAGTCTTATTTTATTTCTCAAAATGTCCTCTGAGGTATAGAAAGCTATTATGATCTTCATTTTATATATGGTAAAATTTTGTCTAAAGGGCATTGCCACTTCTCTAAGAACATACATATACACTCAGTAAATAACAGAGGATAGACTTAGCCCAAGTCTGTGGATTCTGGTTAAGTGTTCTTTCCATAACTCCAAGCTACCCCTTTGCACTACTTGTGTTTTAGGGGTATGGGAATAAAGATTACACCTGAGAGATTGACTATGTAACTAAGAAGAAAGTTTACAGCCACTCAGAAGAGTTAGAAAGTGTATGAATGTCCACTACACTAAAATGGGGCAATTAAGTTGTTAATTGTTAATTTGGGAGTAAAAGAAGATGTAAAAACAGAAGCAAAGATTAAAGTGATGCATCTACAAGCAAAGGGCTGCTGGTAGTCACCAAAAGTTGGAAGTGGCAAGAAACAGATTCTCCTAGAAATTCCAGCAGATGTATGACCTTGTTCACACATTGATTTTGTCTTATTCAAACTGTGAAATATAAATTTATATTGCTTTAAGCTACTAAGTTTGTACTAATTTGTTACAGTGATAAAGTGGAAGTAATATTTTGATACCAAGAAGTGAGATACTGCTGTAACAAATACCTAAAAAGGCGTAAGTGCCTTTAATAACAGTAGTGAGTAGAGGTTGAAGGAATTTTGAATTGCATGGTAGAAAAAGTCTGTGTTGACTTTAACAGACTGTTGGTAGAAATATGGATGCTAAAGACTGCACTAGTGAGGGCTCATAATGAAGGGTGGAATATGGTGGAGAAAGCCTGTTTTGTCTAAGACTGTGTCTCTGTGTGTGTGTGTGTGTGTGTGTGTGTGTGTGTGTATTTCTATATATATAATTGACTATATTACTACTGCTATATTAGTAGAAATATGAATATTTGGTTATTTGGTGAGGGCACAGAAGGAAATGAGAAGCATGTTATTGAAAACTGGAAGAAAGGTAATACTTGTGGTGTAGTGGCAGAAAACTTAGCAAAATTGTATCCCATAGTTGTGCAGAAGTCAGAATTTGTAAGCAATGAATTGATATATCTTTAGCTGAGGAAATTTCTAGGCAAAGTTTAGAAGGTGCACATTGGTTTCACCTTGATGCTCATAGTAAAATGTGAGACGAAAGAGATAAATTGAGAGAAGACTTTTAAACAGATGACACCAAGGCTTGATGATTTGGAAAATTCTCAGCCTTTTCAGTTTGTAAAAGATCCTAAAATCAGGAGCTCCACTGTTAGGAAAGCCTGTTCTGACAATACAGTCAGTGTTGTGGCTGGACTACTTGCCTAAGGCTTCTAAAGTATGAAACGTTTAGAGTATTTTCTCACAGAGAGAAAAATTTTTTTAAGATAATAAGCATGTAACTTATTGATCCACTCAACTGTATCAGTATCAGTAGAAATTAGGAATAAAGATGGAATTTTCCAGGTAAGATTTGGTCTACCTGTGTAAATAAAAATTTATATTTATTAATTCATGGTTGACATGACCATATATTTTTTCAATGCATTTTGGCTGTAGATTATTTCAGAAATAATTTTTGATAAAATGTTAATTTTAGAATATGTTTATAATTATAGAAAAGTATCAAATATATTACAGAGAATTTTCATACACCATACACTCAGTTTCCTTTATTGTTAACATCTTAGGTTAGTATGGTACTTTTGTCACAATTAACAAACCAATATTGATTCATCATGATTAACTAATATCACTCTTTATTCCTATTTCCTTGGTTTTTACCTAATGATCACTTTTTCTGTTTCAGGATCTCATTCAAGGTGCTGCAATACAATTTAGTCCTTAAGTCTCTTTAAACTCCTTGAATCTTCTATTCCTCACCCATTTTTCCGTTTCTAATGGCCCTGATACTTTTGAAGATCCCTGGTCACGTGTTTTTTAAAAGTTTCTTTAGTTGGGTTTTATGTTTTTCTCATTATTAGATTGGGATTATGGGTTTTAGGAAGACTACAGAGATAAAATGCTTTTTTTCATCACATCCTACCAAGTGTACATTTTATTAAGATAACTTAGCACTGTTTATGTTGACCTTGATTGCTCCATTGAGTATTTACTCTTTTTATCCCCTTTTCTCATATTGCACTCTTTCGAAGAAAATCACTTGGCACACCGTACATGTAGGGAGTGAGACCTGTACTTCACCTGTGGATGGCTGCATATCTACATAAATTATTTGAATTCTTTTGCATGGAATATTTGTCTCTTTTTTTTAAATTTACTTTTTAGTTTACATCAATATGAATTCATGAATATTTATTTTCTACTCGAGCTTATAGTTCAATGCTTCTTTACTTTTTTGTTGACCAAATTTGTCCATAAGGTATAATTTCTATTGGCTCCAGTATCTCTTTGACATAGCAGCATCACTGTGATATTTTTGAATAATCCTTACCTTAAGGAACTACACAATGTTTCAGGCTTGTCTCAGTTATTTCCTGCCATAGCCCTAGGATCAGTCATTTCTCTAGAAGGTTCTGATTTTTTTTTCTTTTTTTACTGTTGTTGCAGAATGTATTAGAAATTAATCCCTACATACTAGATGTGCTTAGTGATATCGGATGTCATAGTTTCTAGGTCCTCTCGGCTGACAAATCAAGAAAATATATGCATGGATATTAACCTATAAATATACATGTATTAATTTCATAAGGCTGCCACAATGAAGTTCCACAGACAGGTGGCTTAAATAGCAGAAATTTGTTTTCTCACAGTTTTGGAGACTAGATGCCCAAGATCAAAGTGATGCCCAGGTTGGTTTGCTCTAAGACCTCTCTTCCTGGCTTATAGATGGCTACTTTCTTGTTGTGTCCTCACATGGTCTTTCCTCTACGTGTGTGCATACACAAAAATAGTGCATGCAGAAAGTGGGAGGTGCAGAGAGAGAGATCTTGTGTCTCTTCCTTTTCTTATAAGGAAACCAGTCCTATTCGATTAAGGCCCACCCTCATAACATCATCGAACCTTTATAACCTCTTTATAGGCCTTATAGCCAAACATAGTGACATTTGGGAATCAGAATTTCAGCATAATTCAGTACAAACCAGGCCATGACTCTCTGTTTTGGTGATTCAAATTAGATATATTTCCATGAGACCTGGAATTCTCTCACTTATACAGATAGAGTAAGAATTTAGTAGACTGCTCATCTGTTTTCTTTTTTTTCCCCCTTCTTGAAACTCTATATCAACTAGCGATGCCATATGTCTCTGTCAGTCACACTATTCTGATTACTGCTTTAACTCTCCTATTTATCATAATAACCACAACTACCTTGTCTTTAGCTTTTGCCACTCTGGCATCTAATTACCCACATTGCATTTGGAAATTCCAGTTCAGTGGCAGTAGCTTCCACTTTAATTTCAGACCTGCAAAGAAGACGACCACAGAAAATGAGTAGCACTATTACTGGTTTGTAAGGGAAGAATATGTTTGAGTGTTAAAGATTGCAAAACTTTCTTCCAAAGTGGCTATACCATAATGCATATCCACTGACAATAAATAAGCACTCTTGTTCCATATACTCACCATCAAATGATACTGTTAGTTTTTTGGATTTCATGCTTCCTAATAGATGTGTAGTGCTGTCTCCTTGTTTTGACTTGCATTTCTTTTATGACAAATGATTTGGGGTATCTTCGATATACTTATTTTCCATCTGTATATCTTCTTAGGTAAAGTTCTGTTCAGGCATTTTGCCTATTTTTAATCGGGTTTCATTGTTAGTTTTATGAATTCTTTATATATTTTTAGATGCAAGTTCTTTACTGGATATGCATTTTGCAAATATTTCCTCCCAGTCTATGGCTTGCCTATTCATTCTCATAACACTGTTCTTTTAGCACAGGTTTTTAATTTTAAAGAAGTCAATTTTATCAATTTTTTTCCTTCATGGGTTATGTTTTGGTATTTTATATAAAAACTCTTACCAAATGTACGGTCATGTAGATTCCTATGTTACCAAGAAGTTTTTAATGGTATTTCACATTTAGGCTTGTGATCTATTTTGAGTCAATTTTTCTGTGACACATAAGGTCAGTATCTAGTTCAAGTTTTTGTATGTTGATATCCAGTTATTTGGTGTCATTTGTAGCAAGGACTATCCTTTTCCATTAAACTGTCTCTGTACCATTAATAAAATCAGCTTACAATACATGTATGGATTTTGATATTTTATGTTTTTAAGGAATTGGTCCATTTCACCTAAGTTACCATAATTATGGGCAAAGAACTATTTATATTATTGTCTTATTATAATTTTAATGTTTATGAGATCAGTAGTTATAGCCCATCTTTCATTTCTGATTTTTGCTTAGTTAGTCTGGCTAGATGTTAATCAATTTTATTGATTTTGCTAGAGCCAGTTTTTAAGTTCATTGGTTATTCTCTATTATTTTCCTGTTTCTAATTTCATTGATTTCTAGTCCAATATTTGTTATTACTGTTCTTCTTCATTTATCAGGTTTAATTTTCTCTTCTTTTCCTAGTTTGCTAAGGGAGAAGCTTAAATTGTTTTTGATAAAATTTAAGGTCATCAATTATCCTCTGAGCACTACATTTGCTGTATGCAAATTTCCATACTTTGTGTATACATTTTCACTTAATTCAGAATATGTCTTTAATTTCTCTTAATATTTCTTCTTTGTGATATTTAGACATTTGTCATTGGTTTCTAAATATTTAGAGATTTTCTAACTGTGTTTTTGTTACTGATTTCTGCTGAATTTTACTGTGGACTGAGAATATGCGTTGTATGATTTTGTTTAATTTGTGAAGGTTTGGTTTCGGTCACAATGTGGTCTATTTTTGAGAAAGTTTCATGCGAACTTGAGAATAATAAGTATTCTTTTGTTACTGAATTGAGTATCTTATAAGTGGCAATTAGATCATGTTGACTAATATTGTTCAGGTGCTTCTCTTTGATCTATTAATTACTGATAGAGAGTGTTGAAGTATCCAGATATAATAATGATTTTTTCTATTTCTCCTTGCAGTTCTATAAGTTTTTGCCTCATTATTTTGGTCTTCTGTTACTATGTAAATGTATGTTTGAAATTTTTATGTTATTCTTTCTTGGAATAGAAAGAATTGCCACTTTTCTTAGAGAATTGACCATTTCATCTTTATGTTATTTCAATCTTAATGCATGATAATATTCCTTGTTCTAAAGTCTACTTTATCTGAAATTTAGGTAACTACTTCATCTTTCATTTGATAAGTGTTAGTATGGTATATATTTCTCTATGAATTATTTTCTGACGTAACTATATCCTCATAGTTAAAGTGAATTTCTTGTAGACAACATGTTGTGTGTCTTTTTTCTTCTGAATTAACTCTGAATTTTTTTCTTTTAAATTATGTGTCAAAGGCATTTATATAAAATGATTATCCACATAGTTGAATTAATATATACTATCTTTGTTACTTTTCTTTATTCATTTCAATTACGGAGTTATTTCCTCCCATTTTTATACTTCTCTGATTTTAATCAAACATTTTTATTGCTCTTACTTTATCTCTTTTCTTAGTGTATCATTAATATTTCCTTTAAAATTATTTTTAATTTTTGCTATGGAGTTTACAATATGCATTTATTAAATAATGTAAATTCATCCTTCAAATAGTACTATCACTACCACTTCACATGTAGTGAAGGTGCCTTATAATAAAGTTTACACCCAATTCTTCATCTAATCCCTCACGAAATTGTTACCATTCTTTTCACTCATCCATATGCAATCATCAAATACATTGGTACTAAAATTATATTAAAGAGTTTTTTAGAGTTATTAAAATAAAAAACAAAATATTTTATTTAACTTGATTTATTGCTTCTCCATTGCTTTATTCTTTATCTAGATCTACATGTCTGACTACATTTTTTGAGCACAAGTCTTTTTGACAGTACTATTACATTATTTTCTATACAGAAAAAGGAAAGCATTTGTGTCTGTCTTCTTACTAGTTTTCTCAATATCATTATTATTTTTACTAACAGTGTAGAAAATTATCTTTTAATTTCAAAACTCATTGTTAATGCCACCTAAATTTTTGGTACTGCTGTCAACTGCAGAAAACTGTATCAAGTTTCTTTTGTTTAACAGCAGTAACATTTCAGGGATTCTCAATTTGTTTTTTGTTGTTGTTGTTGTTCTTGTTGTTAGTAACTAACTTACATTCTCTTTTAATTCAGAATTTTTAGCCAGTATGGGGTTTTTATATCCTAATTGTACTGAAGTATTAGGAGTTTTCTTTATTTTTTATCAGTGTTGATGCTTAATGAAGAGGCACATGTTGTAGACAGGCATAAAGGTGCAATTTTAAATATAAATACGCTTGTTATTTCTTGTACTGTTAAAGTTGACATACTTAAACCATATAAATCTAGATACTTTTATTTTGTACAATTCCTATTTCTGAAGGAATGAAAATGTGGTATACTTATGATTATATAATCTGCATTATCAACAGATTGAGAACCTCTATTTTTGAACTAGCAAATGAAATCCAGATGTTTCTCTCACAGTTTTACACATTGGATCACTGAAAATTTTCCCAAGGATAATACCTAGCTTCATATTTTCAAACCCTATCTTTCCTCAACAACCCACCCAATTACTGGACACTGAAACATGTTCTTATCAGCCCTGGCCCTGCTATATTTTTTGTGTTGTTGGATGAGTCAGACCAGTAGGTGGGTGGAAATATTCTTGGACATCATTCTATCATCAGGGTGGCTAGCAATAACATTATTATGCATGGATGGAACTGCACATTAGATAAAAAATATCCCTCTAAATCAAATTAAATATTTATAAAATTTGTATTTTTCTTATTTAAGTCCTAAAAGTGCCATTTTCAGAATCACCAAACAAATAAGGAAATGTAGGCTGGGTCTAGTGGCTCACGCCTGTAATCCAAGCACTTTGGGAGGCCAAGGTGAGGGGATAACTCCAGACCAGCCTGGCAACGTAGGGATACCCTGTCTCTACAAACATTTTTTAAAGAAATTAGCCAGATGCGGTGATGTGCACCTGCAGTCCCAGCTACTCAGGAGGCTGAGATGAGATGATTGCTTAAGCCCAGGAATTTGAGGCTGCAGTGATCTGTGATCACACCAGTGCATTCCCAGTCTGGGCAACAGAGTGAGAGCCTGTCTCAAGAAAAGAAAAAAAAAAAGTGAAGGCATATCTGATTAAATTAAAATAGTTAGTGTTAATCTGTGCTGGATAAAATACCTTACCTTTTCAGATTTATAAATCTGAAATGTAAATTTAAGTATACACACGCACACACACACACACACACGTATGTCTCTCTCTCTCTATGTATATATATATGACTATGAGAATACATTTCTAGGGTCTCTCCCAAGGTCTTGGAAGAGGCTTTGTGAATGTGACAAGGCACAAATATTTATCTTAATAAGCTTTTTTCTTTTGTTTTTTAGACAGAGTCTCCCTCTGTCGCCCAGGCTGGAGTGCAGTGGCATGATCTCGGCTCACTGCAAGCTCTGCCACCCAGGTTCACACCATTCTCCTGCCTCGACCTCCCGAGTAGTTGGGACTACAGGTGCCCACCACCACACCCGGCTACTTTTTTGTATTTTCAGTAGAGACAGGGTTTCACTGTGTTAGCCAGGATGGTCTTGATCTCCTGACCTCGTGATCTGCCCGCCTCGGCCTCCCAAAGTGCTGGGAGCTTCTTAATACATCTACCTCTGTTTTGTAGAAGTGAGTTATATATTTAAGAATGAAAATGAGTTGGTCAGAACTGAATGGGAGATAAATGTTCTAAGCAATTGGTACAAGATGTACAGAGAGTCACGGGAGACCCTTGAAGAAACGTTTACGTGTAGGAAACTATGAGTGTTTCTATGTGTAAGATGTTGAAGAAGTTAGAGGGTGCCAAATCAAATTTTCAAATTATTGAAAACTATCTATCTATCTATCTATCTATCTATCTATCTATCTATCTATCTATCTATCTATCTAATCTATTGTCTAAGTAGCAGAATAGTGTAAGATTGGAAAGTTAAATAGGAAACTGTTTAATGCCATATGCTGGCAATAGAGGCATAATATTTTTACCAGACATAATTTGTGTCTTTATGGACAAAAAATACTGACAATTTAGAATTTTCTAATAGTTTCCATCTTTTTCCAGAATCTGGATCTTTATTCATAGTATTAACAGGGAATAGTAAGTCAAACAAATTCAATATTCTGTTTCATAGATAACTCTTTGGGTGGGTTTGTTAGACAATGGTTTATTATGTCATTGAAAGGGCAGGAAATAACTTTTTTTATTTCTAAGTTTTGGATAGTTTTTTTCAAGGAGTATACTAAGGTATTGTTAGCTTGTGAAGGAGTCTGGCTTGATGTCTAGGACAATGAGGAATCTCTGGGCTCTTCTAAGCAAGGTAATGATAAGATTACTATAGTTTCGAATCTTTTTTTTTGAAACGGAGTCTCGATCTGTCACCCAGGCTGGAGTGCAGTGGTGCAGTCTCAGCTCACTGCAAGCTGAACACTCCGGTGTTCACGCCATTCTCCTGCCTCAGCCTCCTGAGTAGCTGGGACTACAGGCGCCTGCCACCACGCCCGGCTAATTTTTTGTATTTTAGCAGAGACGGGGATTCACCGTGCTAGCCGGGATGATCTCGATCTCCTGACCTGGTGATCTGCCTCCCTTGGCCTCCCAAAGTACTGGGATTACAGGTGTGAGCCACCATGCCTGGCTGGGTTTTAAATATTAAAACCACTGTTTCAGTAGGTAGGAGAAGGATGACTTGCACAAATGTAGTTGGCATAGACTGAACACTTAAACCCAATTTTCAAGTTTATTTTAAATTATGGGTAAGGGTGGGAGTTTATGTTATTTTCATAGAACATAAATAAGTTGAGCTGGATCTGAACCCCTCAGCCAACTAACTAAGCTAATTATACTGCTGATCGTTAGCTTATTGCGTACTCTTCACTGTACAAAAGTTTCTACTGAGAAAGGGTTCCTGACTGTGAGCAGTGGCTCACCTGCCAATCTTAGCACTTTGGGAGGCTGAGGTGGGAGGATCACTTATGCCCATGAGTTCGAGACTAGCCTGGGAAACATGGTAAAACCCATTTCAATCAATCAATCAATCAATCCATACAAAAATTCGCTGGGTATGGTGGCATGCACAAGTAGTCCCAGCTACTTGGAGGACTGAGGTGAGACAATCACTTGAGCTCAGGGGGTGGAGGCTACAGTGAACCAAGATCATACCACTGCACTCCAGTCTGAGGAACAGAGTAAGACCCTGTCTCAATAAATAAATAAAAATGAAAAGAATTGTGAGTTTCTAAATTGTAAAATTTATAAAGTTTCCACCAAAGTTTACTGAAAATATCATCTATGGAAAATCACTCTTGTAGACATTTTTTTCTAAAGTTTTATGTTTTATAAATTTATTTTTTTCTGTAAGCTTATATAATTTATTTTTCTATATTTTAAAATATAGAATTCATTAATCCTTAGGTATGTTACAATAATAGACTCATGTATAAAAGTTACCTTTTAAATTTTTTTCTTTCCATTTTGACTCCTCACCAATAGCAATGCCCCATGACTAAAATATGACCATGTTTTTCTTAAAATAACAAACCATGAAAGAAGAATGATTTTTACATTTCACAAAATACAGTAATTCAGAGTTTCTATAGCATTTACAGGGTATAAGTTGCTGTGGGTTTTCTCTACAGCTTTTACTTTGTGTGGTTCAAACTGTAAGTCAACCCAGACTTTCAAGCCACATTTCCCCTGTTGACAGTTAATCACCAGAGTATTCCCGAAATATCACTTTATCTCCTCATGCTCTGTATGAATCATAGCTCCAGAAAGGAAGCATCAACACACTTCACTTATGGGATCAAATGGCTAAAATGTTAGTGAAACCCTAAGATTGCATCTAATTGAATTTAGAATGTGTTATGCTTAATCTAGAACATGGTTTTCCCAGTATCAATACATGAGCTGTCATTTGCCTTTTCCTGTCTTCTATTTTATTTATTGTTGTCCAGGTAGAGAACTGCTGAAGTCTGAATTTCTATTCCCTACCACGCCCGCAATATTTCTGGACTTTGAAGTTCAAATTTAATTTGTAAATAACATCATCTTTTATTAATAGGCAGCATCAAGCCCTGTACGTAGTTTAATCCTAGTGCGTAAAACGAAACATAGGTGGATCAGAACATTATATTATTACTGCTGTTATACAGTGTTATACTTTGAAGTAACCAACAATTAGACCTACAAAGCTTCATTCTGGGTGAGCTGCTTTCAGAGAAAATAGCAATATTTCTCACTTTAGGTCAAAGTTAATATATGAAATTATAACTATAGCTCTCCACTGGAATTGAATGGCATTTATTTTCAAGAGTGTGTTTGTAATTTAAAGCTGTTACATAATTTCGAAAAATAGAAACATATGGAGAAAATGCAGAAAAACATAACAGTTTTGAGATACCTAATGTTTAAGTATGATTTTTTGTGTGGTTTTACCATGCTGATAAAAATAGTCCCTTTTTCTGATGCTTATCAACTAGCTTATTGGCACTTGCAAGTTAATCAGATCCTAACGGTGAAAACAGGAAAAACTATGAGATTTGATTTTGGTATATGCAACGCCCATGTAACCAAAATTTTATGTTTGGAAAATAATACCATTAATACTTCCCTCCTTCTCTTCCCTAAATGCGTAACATATGTGCCTGCACATGCACACACACGTGCAAACACATTTACTTGTTATAATGCTTGAGAATGCAGTCTAATTGATATATGGAAAATATGTTTCTTAATATTTGTAGCACATTTAACCTCTACATATAATAATATTTCAAAACTCTTCAGGGAACAGAAAGTATTCAATTAGTAGACTCTTGTAAATACTCAGCTTGAAAGATGTAGACTTAATGGAATTTGCTTTTGTTTTTTCTCCATTCCCATCACCAATACATCTCACCAGAATGAAATCCAATATATTAAATGATATTAACATATCTATTTCCTGAATAAGACTATAAAGAATTGCAAATTTCATATTATTAAAAATAGTAATAGCAGTGTTGCTTATTTCTAGAATGTGTTCCAAACTTACACATTATATAGAGCTTGATAAAATGTGGCATGATATCATTGTATTACTGCAAAATTATCTTTTTAATCTGATGTGAAAAATATCCAGTGATTGAGGATCTCTTATTTTTCTCCCCCCCATTGAAATTACAAGACAATTAAGAAAAAGAAGTTGATACAAAGTTTGGTTTCACTCATGTCAAGTGACAAAGGAATTTAATGCTTAAAATGCCCTGACACAGAAACTCACACTCTAACACGTGTGAGTTAGTATGATTTCTTTAGAAAATCAGGCACATAACTACTCTAATTAGATAGATCTTCAAAATACACATGCCTCATATTTCATTTAAGGCCTCAATAATGAAATCAGCTCTAGTGCATATAATGCTCTGGGTGTTTAGTATCACCTTATTTAAAGTGAAACATATTATTCAAAAATATAGTAACTGTATTGGCTATAGTAAAAACTAGATTTGCTGCTAATTTCTATGTCCCTTAAACTCTCTTTTTAAATATTACCTCATTTAATCCTCAACAATAGTGTTAGGTGGTATTATTAATTATCATCTATTATGAATTTGGGGAAACTAAGGCATAGAAAGATTGAGCAGTTTTTTAAATATCCTGATTCCTTCCTCAAATGAACAAATATTAGGATTGCTTTTTACTTTTAATGGCATTGTGCTGAAATGTAGAAATCAAAATGTTCAATGCTTTTTTGGATACAGCAGTAATGTCAACAGGAAGATTTACAGTGGATATACTGCATATCTAATATATATTTCTCCAAGCTAGTGAAATGTATAATGTTCTCAAAATCAGGTCATTTTCTTCCTGTCTCTCAAAGTGCTTACTTTTTCTTTCTGGTATTCAGACTTTCTATTCATGTCTGCCGATCTCTTGTTTATGTATTATGACTTGTTTCAGTGGCCATCTGGGTAAGAAGGATGTGTCCTTGAGATGGTCCCCTAGGTTCAGGTAATTATTTTCTTCTTTTTGCTACTATTGTACGCAATACTCTTCATGCTCTTTATGTATGTATGTATGTATGTATACACACACCAAAACATATTACATGTTTTGCTCTCCTAATAAACTTTGAGATTTTGTAGAGCAGGCACTAAATCTTAGTCTTCATTTTATTCTTGGGACCAATACTGTAACTGGTGCACTGGAAACACCCAATAAGTATTTTTCAAATGAGTAAATAAATGATTAAACTCAATGACTGTAATGCTTTGATGCAGGTAGAAGGTTGCTTTTTCCCCCATTAAATTTCACTAACATGCAATTAAAATGTACTATTTTATATATTGTGGGAAAAGCATATAAAGTTTTAGTTGGGCAGAATGAAAAATATATACTATTCTATATTTACATGCAAGTAAATGTTGGTCCTCCCATCCCCGTTTCATTCCCTTTCTCCCTCTCTTTTCCTCTTAGATACAAAGAAGAATAATGTTCTGTGATTTCAGGTTTTAGGAGGTTGTTTTTTCCAAGTTTAGCTTAGTAAGATACACTATCTACTTCTCCATTGTTGTTTGTTTTCTCTCAGTCGTAGTATTTGCTACTAGTGACGCTAGTGGAGTCACTAGACTCACCAATACAGAATCCTGCAAGCTGTCCTCACAGAAATGATCCAAACACAGGATGGACATGTTTTCTCATGTGTAAGTATATATATTAAAGATGTCCAATATCCAGGATTCTAAACACACACTTCCAACAGAGCACACAATTGCAATTAGCATTGCAAATACTTCACTTTGAATTCACTGTGGATTCTTTGTATTTCCAAAAAGTGATTTTGTTTACACTATAAATTCAGTGTCAGCTAAAAAAAAAAAGCTTTGTGACTTTTTAAAATCATTATGAACTTTAAACAACAACAGTTTTCCAGCTTCAGAGCAATATATTAGAACAAAATAAAATTTCTATTTTCACACTCCTTACTACCTTTTCAAATGTTTTGGAGAAGTCTGCTAACAGATGATTATTCAAACTGGGAACCAACTGCTTCAACTATTTAATCTAAATGATAAGTGATTGCTTTGATTGGAATACATTTTAAATAAATATGTGAGTTCCTGAGATGCATACTATAATTTATCGTAATACATTGTCTTAACCCACATGTTTTATATATAGATGTGTATGTATATGTATATATAGATATATATCTATATATGGGTATATTTGCACAAAGTCAATGTTCCTTGATATTAAATAAAGATCTTGCTAATTTTTTGTTTGTCCCAAATGTATGTCCCATTAAAATTTACGAAGTGTTATTAGTAAGAAATACACTTCAGCCTGGGAATGGTGGCTGATGCCTGTAATCCCAGCACTTTGGGAAGCCGAGGTGAGCAGATCACCTAAGGTCAGGAGTTTGAGACCAGCCTGGCCAACATGGTGAAACTTCATCTGTACTAAAAATAGAACAAATTAACCAGGCATGGTGGCTTACACCTGTAACCCCAGCTACTCAGGAGACTGAAACAGGAGAATCGCTTGGATTCAGGAGACAGAGGTTGCAGTGAGATGAAATCACACTACTGCACTCCAGTCTGGGTGACACAGTGAGATTCTGTCTCAAAAAGAAAAAAAGAAAAAGAAAAAAAAAAAGAAACATGCTTCATTTTAGTAATATACTTACTATTTTAAACCTAATTTCCTTGCTAAGATATATAATCTATGATTAATAAGGTTGAAACCTAATGTTGATATAGGGACAAAAGGAAACTCACATATGTGAGAAGGAATGAAACTATTATTTCAAGGTTCAAGGTTTTAAAACAGGTATCCTTGCAAACTCAAGGAGTCAACAAGCAAGGTTCTAAAGTTTTGTGCAATACATTAGTCATCCCTTATTGTTGGGGCGTATGTTCCAAGACTCCCATTGGTTGCCTGAACTTGGATCATACTAAGCCCTATATGTGTTTTTTTTCCTTATACATACATACATATAATAAACTGTAATTTAAAAATGAGGCACAGTAAGAGATTAACAACAATAACTGATAAACTAGAACAACTGTAACAATATGCTATAATAAAAATGATGTTACTGTAGTCTTTATCTTTCAGAATTAACTTATGACACTATAGCGCTCAGGTATTTTCAAACTGCAGTTAACTGAGGGTTACTGAAACTGTGAAAAGTGAAACTGTGAATGAGTATGTGTGTTTTCCCGATAGAGAAACATTTCCCCATATTTTCATATATTTATTACCCAAAAATCAATAAGAACCACAGCAAAAGTTGCATATTTTAAAATGTATTTTACCCTAAGGGGTTGAAAATTTATGTCCACACAAAAAAACACCTGTACATGGATGTTTACAGAGGCTTGTTTCATAATTGTCAAAACTTCAACCGTGATGTCCTTCAGTGGGAGAAAGGATAAATAAACCATGGTAAATACAGATAATGGAATATTATTCGGTATTAAAAAGAGATGAGCTACCAAGCCATGAAAAGATGTGAAGAAAGCATAAATACATATTACTAAGTGAAAAAAGTATAAAAAGGCTACATACTATATGATTACAGCTATATAACATTTTGAAAAAGATAAAACTAGGGTGATGGTAAAAGGATCAGTGGTTGCCAGGAGTTAGTAGGGAGGGAGGGATGAGTAGGAGGAGAACAGAGAAGTATCTGAATGACAACAAAGATAGTACTCATCTTACCACATTTCAATTTACACTTTTTCAACATTATGATAAGTTTATCATAAGTCAAAGAGAAACTGTATAATGGTAGATACGTATCATTATACATTTTTCCAAACGTATGGAATGTCCAAAACCAAGAGTGAACTCTAATGTGAACTATGGACTTTGGGTGATAATAATGTGTCAATGTAGGTGCATCAGTGGAATCAAATGTACTGTTCTAGGGGAGGATGTTGATAATGGGGGAGGCTATGCATATGTGGGGATGGGTATCTCAAAAATCTTGCTAGCTGTCTCAATGTTGCTGTGAGCCTGAAACTGCTCTAAAAATAATGTCTATTAAAATTATTTTATTCTCTTAATTCCAGAACCTTGGTAACAATATCACTGGTGACTGAATCAACGTGTAAAATATTTTCTTACTGATGTCATCTTTTGGCATTTCAGGAATTTTATTTTAGTAAATAAAAGGTGAAACTATTGAATGTAAACTGGGTAACAGTTCTGAAATTATCCCACAGCTATGTTGGTACAAACCAGTGAAGATGTTTATAGAGAACACATTAGATTTTAATAAAGCTCATAAACTTCACATTCCTGCACAAATGTTAAAAACAATGACACTACATTTAGGCTTTCTTGCTGAGATTCTGAATCCTGCAAATAGCAAGTCTTCCCTGATTCTTTGAGCTCTGTTTTTGATGACTTCACCCTGGAGGTAACAGCTTGCCTAAGGCCTAACATGCAGGCCTGCTGCATTGCAAGCTCCCTCTGCTCATTTTTGGCAGGTTGTGCTGATTTATGGGGCTATTTGATTTATTTAATGTACCATGCCTTTGATTGCATATACTCTATAGCAGTCACTCAAAATACAAACACACACATCATATGCTCTTTAATTACTCCCATCCCCCTTATTATCAATCACTGCCAATATCAGTGGAATGGCTGTGATTCATGTTATAAAATTAAGGTCAGCAAACTTGGGTTTTGCAGACGTGAATAGCAGCAATTCTGTTTATATTCTTTAATTTAATGTTTCAATTCTAAAACTCATTATCAGAAAAATTGGTATTTCAGATCAGCCTTGTTAGAAGAATGGGATGGGAAAAAGGCAAAGAGAAGGAAAGAAAATGTAGGATTAGAGAAAAAGTTGAGGAAAGTGAAAAAAAAGAAAAAATAAAGATGATAATATAGTAGCTTTTAAGGGTATTCATTCTGACTTACAGAAGACTGTAATGTTTAGCACACACAGACACATACACAAACACATGAACTTGTAAAATTCTCAAAGGTTCAGTTTTTATTCAAAATTGCTATACTTCAGGTTATTGAATCTCACTTGATTTTTTTCCAATTTCCTCATTTATCTCCCTTAAAAAATGGACCCTAACCATTTTAAGCTTAGTAATTTTGTACATGCTTTTCTGGAAATACTACAAATATGATCTATGTCTGTGATCTCTTCAATGTTCTACTCTTGTGGGAAGCTTCTTTCCAACTTGGTTCTTTTCCATACCCACATGAAATATTAAAGAAAGAAGGATAGAAATATAGATTAAAAGAAGAATTGAAGTTGAAGGAAGGGACTAATAGTTGAGAGATTTGAAATGTAACCAAGTTTCCATCAGGTGTTTTATCGGTACTCTGTAATTCTATTCTGTCCCAGTTTTCCATAGATTTATAGATAAAAAGAATATTTTATATTACATTTTATATGCATATAAGCATACATACATATCACTTAAATATATATATATTTAATTGCATGTTATGCACACTTTAAAATTTTTTAAATATTGAATGCTTAATTACTTAGGACAAAATAGTTTACATAGAAAACAATTATTTAGGACAGAATAATTTAGGACACAATAGCATTTTTGTGCTATTGCAGAGATGATAAAGAACTTCTGGTCTTACATGTAACCCTAAAACTGCAGGATAAATAGGTATGTAATACAAATGGCAGTTGCCTCACTGTGATTTTTCTGAACTGTCTTGCTAGTCTGACCCTCCTGAAAATTAACATTTCAGACATCTCTGTAATTGTCCAGAGGGTCTGGAGTGCCTTCAAATTATATCCCCTCTCTATTTTAATCAACCACATTAGCAATTTACTTTTTCATTATTTTATTGATAACTCTGTAGAGAAAGTTTGCTAATCACTATGTAAAATATAATTTTCAAATAGCCAAAATAACTGCCATAAAATATGGAAACTGTCTTAGTTTTTTTTCTCTTGCTATAAAAGCATACCACAGACTGGGTAATGTATAGAGAAGAGATGTTCATTTAGCTCACATTTTCAGAGGTTGGAAAGTCCAGGAGCATGGTGCTGGCATCTTGTGAGGGCCTTCTTACTGTTTCATAATATGGCAAAGGGCATCACATGGCAGCTCAGGTCTCCCTTCCTCTTCTTATAAAGTTACAAGTCTTATCATGGGGGTTTCATTCTGATGAATTTATCTAATTCTAATGACCTTCTGAAAGCCCCACCTCCATAAACCATCAACATATGGAATTTGAGGATATTTCCAATTCATAAAATTTGAGAGGCACATTCAGGCCATAGAAAAAACCAATATTTATCAATAAATTGTATATCTCAATGCTTACATATATCACATTTAAACATCACAATAATGAATCTTGTAATAAGATTTATTGACTCTGTTCCTATTTATCAGTAAAATGAGAGGCAGAAAAGTTAGCAAAGTAACTGACTGTGGTAGGTCACTCCACTAAGGGGATGGCAGACACCATTTCCCCCCAGGCATCTCTGAGTACAGGTTTATACTTCTTTCTGTCTACATTATCGTTCTTTAAGGATGCATGGCCTAGCAGGAAGATACTGTGCAAATGTGAAAAACATAAGATATCTGCAAAATTTCCAGTAACTATTTTTAAGTGAAGAAACTTACCCAAAAGTTTCAAAATTGCTTGCTAAGAAAATTGAATGATTTTGTGATGGGCAATGCATTGTCCATTTAAAATAAAAAAAACCAGCAGATGTTTCTAAAGCCAGTGAAAAACAGAAAGTACACTTCAAAAAGTCATAGTCAAAGTAGCAAAGTAAGTTTGAAAAGGGCAGATTGATTTTCTATTTTTGTAGCCCTTCTCTTAAGAAGACACATTTTATTTTTTTTTATTCTACAACATACCTCTGATTTTTGATTTTGAAAGCATTCAGAGGAGACCAGTTCTTCAAGTGAAAATTGTCACTTTAAGAATATAGATGATTTATCAGGTGCAGAATTTTTTATTTCTTGCAGAATAGCTGATGAGGTGAGATTCTTTCCTAACAACATCTTACAGATTAGTATCAAAAGCCTGAACAATACTATTGAAATCAAGGACATTGCACAGGAAAGCAATCAATTGTTATGGAATAGATAATGTGTTTTCTTGCAAAGCAGGAAAATAACTATCATCTGGATGTTATTAATCTTCCTTGAAGCATTTTAACATTCCAACGTGCTGTGTTAAACTATTTTCTTTTTTTTTTCTTTTTAAGGAAACACAAAAGTTTTCTTATTTATTGTCAAATTGCAAGTTCAATCAAGGGTATTGAATTAACTATTTTCTAATAAATCATGCTATAGTTTAAACCATGAGATATAAGTATGTTTTACAACTATCCCTTTATGTGGTAAAAAGGAGTTAGACTGTTTAAAAAAGCAGCAGCCCTATTTAGCAACTAAAGTCAAATGTCTATATGTACACATGCATATATGCATTTTGTTTTCTAAGCTAAAATGTACCTAGGACAAATTGGAAAAGAAAACATTTTAGAGAAGTTCATGTTAAGCAAATAGAAATCTGTTTTTAATACTATCTAGTTTTTTCATTTCCCCTTGATAACTTTAATTTAGTGGCAGATGTGCTTGTAAGAATAAATCATGAGTATACTATTGCTGCTATAAGCCACTTTGATTATAATGTTATCTTAGATTTTATATGCACTTTCAAATTATAAATATTTAGGCAGATCATCTTTAAATTCATCCAAAATTTGATCTAGTATATTTTTTCATCATATACGCTTAATACAATGGCAGCCATGCATTTTTTAACAAGATCCTATCATTTTAATTATGAATTTTCCCAATTGCCTTACTAAAGTATGTTTGTTTTATAGTTAACAATTGCTCACCAGTTGGCATGATTTACATTTGATGCTGCTCAATAATTTGGTTGTTTTTTATTCACTTAAGCACTATCTTACACAGTGTACATTTTATTTGATTTGAAGATTTTTTTCATGTCTTGAATGCTTGGATTCATTTTGACTTATCAGCAGATTAATGAAAGTGATAGATTATGCATGTTCATTCATTCCTTGCAGCCTATTATCTGATGAGGGTGGGAATGGTATGCTAGTAGATTAGATAATCCTTTGTCATTTCAAAGTATGGATTTATTCATTTACTGAGAACATATTTTTAATTTGTTAGACCTTGGGTATAAAAAAGTGGTTAAAATACATTCCCTGAGTTAATAGTTTTGAAACAAACATGTCTATGAAAATTGCAATATAGTGTGTTAAATATTAATGGAATTGTGTAGGGTACAATGAAGGCACAGAAAAGAATTCTTAATTCTGTCTGCGTGAGTTAAGGAGCTAGGCAATTCTGAAATTGAGGGCTGAAGACTGTGTCAGAATATGCCATGCAGGTCAGTGAAAGAAATCAGGAAGAAGGAGTAACATACCTAATGGCAATGAATACATCTAAACATAAATAAATCTGTGTAAATTCATCATCAGATGAACTCTTTACATGGGGTGTTGAGGAGTGTTTAGTAAATGGTGAAATAAATGATTAAGTGAAATGACAATGACTTAAACCTAAACAATGCCTAATTGATTAAAAGATGACAAGCAATAATCAACTATCCTGAAAACTGTTTGTTTTAAGAAGCTACCTGACACCAGTAACATTGTATAGGTAGATGACTTATCTCCTACTATTTAAGTCCTGAATTTTTAAAATTTTATTTTGTAGGCACTAGACCAATGGATCAGGATAGAGAACTCAAAACTAAAGCCAAATACTTAAAGTCAACTGATCTTCAACAAAGTATACAAAAACATAAATTGGGGAAAGGACACCCTATTCAATAAAAATGTGCTGGGATAAATGGGCAAACCACATTTAAAAAAATAAAACTGGATCCCCAGCTCTCACTTTATACAAAAGTCAACTCAAGATGAATGAAAGACTTAAATTTAAGACCTGAAACCATAAAAATTCCAAAGGGTAACATTAGAAAAACTCTTCTGGACATTGGCCTAGGCAAATAATTCATGACTAAGACCCCAAAACCAAATGCAACAAAAACAAATAAATGGGACCTAATTTAACTTAAAATGTTCTGCACAGCAAAATTAATCATCAGTAGAGTAAACAGGCAACATACAGCGTTGGAGAAAATATTCACAAACTATGCATTTGACAAAGGACTAGTATCCAGAATCTACAAGGAACTCAAACAAATCATCAAGAAAAAAAAATAATCCCATCAAAAAGTAGGCAAAATACATAAATAGAAATTTCTCAGAAAAAGATATTCAAACAGCCAACAAACATGAAAAAAATTCTTATATTACTAACCATCATGGAAATTCAAATTAAAACCACAACGAGACAGTACCTTAATTCTTCAAGAATGACCATAATTACAAAGAGTAAAACCAATAAATATTGGTGTCAATGGGAAGAAAATGGAACATTTTTGTTCTGCCAGTGGGAATGCAAATTAGTACAGCCACATGGAGAACAGTATGGAGATTCCTTAAATAACTTAGTAAAAGTAGAACTACCAATTGACCCAGCAATCTAACTCCTGGGTATCTACCCAAAGAAAAAGAAGTCATTACATGAAAAAGACACAGGCACACGCATGTTTATAGCAGTACAATTTGCAATTGCAAAGAAATGAAACCAACCTAAGTGCCCATAAACCAATCAGTGGATAAAGAAAATGTAGTATATATACACCATGTAATACTACTCACCCATAGAAAGTATCAAAATAGAGTCTTTTGAAGCAATTTGAATAGAACTGCAAGCCATTATTCTAAGTGAAGTAACTCAGAAATGGAAAAAAATTGTGTATGTTCTTACTTATAACTGGGAACTAATCTATGAGGATGGAAAGACATATAATGGACTTTGAAGACTTGGAGGCGGAAAGGTGGGAGCAGATTAGGGATAAAAGACAAGATACTGGATACAGTGTACACTGCTCAGGTGACAAGTGCACTAAAATCTCAGAAGTCACCACCAAAGAACTTATCCATGTAACCCAAACCACCTATACCCCAAAAACTATAAAAAAAAATTTTAAATAATATTTTATTTTGAAGCATCAGTATGCCGAGATATTTTGTATGTTAAAATATCTGGGCATACTGATGAATGACAAACGAATGCATTTTTCTGGGGACACTAATCAAACGTGAATCAACAAAATAGGTTATTAAAATTATATTACATATCTTAAAATATATTACAGTTTCGCTTTAGTTTGTATCTATTTTTAGAGAACTGTAGAATCTTAGTTAAATAATTTGCACAATAAATCTGTATATACACATGGTAAGTGTATTGGGGTAAAGGTGTGTATAGAACAAGCAATCAGTCCAGGTACTATGCTACAGCCTGGCATTATCCACCAAATTACATGTACCCAATTTGCTTTACTCGGTAGAGATAAAAATACTGCAATGAAATTATGTAAGGTGAGATTAAAGAAAATAAACCCTAAGACTTTATGGCAGTGAGTGGTCAGAGAGAGAAACTCAGAAGACAGATCTTGATGTCCAGGGTATCAACCTTCAAGAAATTCCTAGTCTAATGTGAGAGTCTAGTGTGAAAGACAATTACAGAAATAAAATTTACAATTTACAATTAGAATAAATAGCATGAGGCATTTCAGGATGAATTGAAGGCATATATTAGGAATCTATGACCTAAATTGTAAATATTTAATATTAAGTTGGTGCAAAATTAATTGTTTTGGACCGCGAATTTTAACACATTGTTATTAATCAAAATAGGAACGATTATAATCAACACATTGCTCCCAATGAGAAATAAGTTTGTTTATTCCTGTAGCATAAAAATTCGTGTTTCGGGATTTGACTAACTTTTGGAGAGCGTTTTCTGCATCCTGCTAGTTGTGAAAGTGTTTTCCGTATAAAAAGTTGCTGAGATGCTTGAAGAAGTGGTAGTCGATTGGCGAGAGATCAGATGAATATGGTGGATGAGGCAAAACTTCGTAGCCCAATTTGTTCAACTTTTGAAGCGCTAGTTGTGTGATGTGTGGTCGGGCATTGTTATGGAGAAGAATTGGGCCCTTTCTGTTGACGAATGGCAGGCTGCAGGCATTGCAGTTTTGGGTGTGTCTCATCAATTTGCTGAGCATGCTTCTCAGATACAATGGTTTCACCCAGATTCAGACAGCTGTCGTGGATCAGACTGGTAGCAGGCCACCAAACAGTGACCATGACTTTTTGTTTGTTTGTTTGTTTGGTGTAAGTTTGGCTTTGGGAAGGGCTTTGGAGCTTTTTCTCAGTCCAACCACTGAGCGAGTCGCTGCCAGTTGTCGTATATAATCCACTTTTCATAGCACGTAACAATCCGATCAAGAAATGGTTCATTGTTCAAATAAATAAAACACTTTAAAAGGACGATTTTTTAGATTTTCAGTCAGCTCACGAGGCACCCACATATCGAGCTTTCTCACCTTTCCAATTTTCTTCAAATGTCTAACATATAAGGGTCAACTTTGAGTTCTTCCGCAACTTCTTGTGTAGTTGTAAGAGAATTAGCTTCGATGATTGCTCTTAATTGGTTGTTTCCAACTTTCGATGGCCGGCCACTAAGCTCCTCATCTTTAAGGCTCTCCTCTTCTTTGTAAACTTTTTGAGTCATCACTGCACTGTCCGTTGGTTAGCAGTTCCTGTGCCAAATGGGTTGATGTATCCGCTGCTTTACCACCCATTTTGAACTTGAATAAGAAAATCGCTCCAATTTGCTTTTTGTCTAACATGATTTCCACAGTCTAAAATAAGCATAAACAGCCAGTAATAAGTCATTAACAAAAAAAAGCAAGAAATGCCCGTTAAAATGATATATAGCAAACCATATTTATTTATGAATAATTTACATTTATTTAAGTATTCCAATATCAGACGGTAAATCCCAACAATGCTAAAAACCCAATTATTTTTGCACTCACCCAGGGAAAAGCTCAATGATGGAGATGTAGATTTAAGAATAACCTGCATATAAATTGCATGTAAAATGACTGTCTATATGTCTCCCAAAGTTATTGTTGCCCAGTCTTTGCACATTACATGTATGAATCTATGATTTTGCTTGGGGTCATTTCTTATAAATTATGGTAAATAAAACATAGTCATAATTTTAAAATATTTTTAAACAGAGTAAGCAACTCAGTATTCTCTACAATGTGCTCATCAAGACTGTAACAAAAGATGATGGATTATAGTTGCCTAACGCTGTTATTGACATACAGTAGGCCACATAAACAACTCTGATTATTTGAAATTACTTGAAATTAGCTCTATTTGCCATATTCAAATAATATGACATACTATTTACCTAATTTCTGCATATGTATTATTGGTTAAATTTGAGGAGATTTAATCGAATTAAACTGAGTGTCTTGGCATGTATTTTTTCTTTTTTTCTTTTTCTTTTTTTTATTCTTACATATTTCTGAACATGTATTGTAGGGCTAGGCTTCCTCCTTTACACACAATGGACAGATTGCCAATTACAATTTAGAAACTTACTTAGACACTTAACGTGAATTGGAGCTCCACACAAAATGACAAGACACGTTGTTGTTTAGGAAACATTTTTGGTCCCTATTACACTCATAGAATCACAGTACCCAGGATCTGCAAAAAAAGCAAAAGAGTAGTGGGAGGAAAAAGGACAGCCACTTTAAGGTTATATAGTTGATCTTTGAACAATATACATTTTAACTGCTGGGTCCACTTATATACAATTTTCTTCTGCCTCTGCCAGCCTTGAGACAGCAAGACCAACAGCCTCTTCTCTTCCCCCTCTTCCTCAGCCTACACAACCTAAAAATGACAAGGGTGATGACTTTTATGATGATCCAGTGCACTTAATGAATAGTAAATGTATTTTCTTTTCCTTTTGATTTTTTAAATGACATTTTATTTTTTCTAGCTTACTTTGTTGTAAGAATGCCATATATAAAACATTTAATAAAGAAAATATGTGTTAATCTACTATCGATTGATCAGGCTTCAGGTCAACAATAGGCTACTAGTAGTTAATTTTTTGGGGAGTCAAAAGTTATACATGGATTTTTGACTGCATGAGGTTAGCACCTCTAATCTTTGCATTGTTCAAGGGCCAACTGTGTGTGTGTGTGTGTGTGTATTTTATTTATTTATTTATTTATTTATTTATTTTTTAGACAGAGTCTTGCTCTGTCACCCAGGCTGGAGTGCAGTGGCATGATCTCGGCTCCCTGCAACCTCTGACTCCTGGGTTCAAGCCATTCTCTTGCCTCAGCCCCCTGAGTGGCTGGGATTACAGACATGTGCCACTGTGTCCGGGTAATTTTTGTATTTTTAGTAGAGATGGGGTTTCACCATGTTAGAAAGGTTGGTCTCCAACTCCTGACCTCAAGTGATCCACCTGCCTTGGCCTCCAAGTGTTGGGATTACAGGTGTGAGCTGCCGCGCCCCGCCAGTCAACTGTATTTTTAATTTGTATGTAGGCTACTGAATCCATGTTTTCATGTTATTCAACTGCCATTCTTCCTCATTTATTGAGGTTCGTATTGTATTTAGATTCAACAGAATTAAAGCAGCAGCAATTATCAGAAAATCATATTAACTCCCCATTTGTGTTTGTGTATATATGACTACATTTTTACTGAATTTTAAAACAGATAAAGGATTGTGCATATATGCACACACAATATTTTTAGAGTGGATGTATACATTGAGTATTGTCAGTCTCTTACTGAATAACATTTAGGCTTTCCCATTTTTTCTAGTTATAAAGAATGCAACAATTTAAGTCTGTATGTTTGACTAAGCATGTACATTGGCCATGTCTTATAAACATTAATATGAGGTATTCATATAGACTTTGTAATATATATGATTATAAATACAAAAAATAAAACATATAAATGATATTTATAGTTTTGATTTTACTGTTTCTTCAAGTGCATCCTTTTACTCTAATGATAGTTGACAATTTTGATTTTCTTCAATTGTTGGTTTCATAAGTAATGCTGCAACAGACATTTTAGACGTCATTTTTACATATTTGTTTAATGGTTATTTTTTCCAACAGACACAAGACTTTTGACTTAGCATGAATGTACACTTTTATTGAGTTTTAAAACAGATTAAGGATTGTACTAATTAATACACTCACTAGAAATGTATGCATGTGTGTATGTATGTGTATGTATATATATGTACATATGTATATGTATGTATGAAAGAGATTTTGGTTTTGTCTCTTTACAACCATCATTGATTTCTGTTATGGATAAATGATAATTCAAATTATTCACCCTGCTAATTTTCAAAACAACATCCTGCACAACTCTTTTCCTCATTCACTAAATGCTGAGCATGTTGCAGGACCTTCATACCTGGCATTTTCGCTGCCTGGAATACCTTCCCTTGTTCCTCATATCATGGACCTTTCTTACTCTTTGTTTCTCTACTTAAGCTAAATCTGAAAGAGGATAAACTTCATTTGTTATCTAAAGCAGTTCCTTTCTCCAAATTATTTTTCTTTCTCATGGAGACTTTCCACTTCATTCATCACACTTCATATAACATGATAATATATCTGTGATGGTGTTCTTATATTCTGTTTTGATACCTAGGCTTACTACTCTATTAAGGAAGAGAGAGCTTGTCATTTTCATTCATCATTGTTCATTCATATCCAAGTACAGTGCATGAAAATTAGTAGAGCTAGGTGAATATTTACTGAATCAATGGGCAAATCAGTAACTGAATGAATAACTAGAGGAAGTAGAGTATTGTATTACTTTTCAAAATAAATTACTAAAGGAAACTTTAAATTCATTTGACTAATATATGATACTTCAAGATCCATTGTAGTTAGAGGTGTGGATGTGTGTTATAATAGTCAATAAATTATGTAATTAATTAGCACCCAGATGAAACACAATTTAAGCAAGTAATCTCCAGCTCAGTGATAAGGTAGTATTATTTTTAAATTTTTCTGATCATTGACTTATCATCATAAGCCAGATAACTAAATCAGGATAATATTTCAGTATTAGATAACCTACCACAAAATAAAAATGTTTAATCGATTTAATAACCATTTTCAAACACAGTGTAAGAGAAATGATTATTTTTATAGGAATATTGGAATTTCTAAGTAATTGTAACTGCAATAAAAAAGATTGCTAATGAATGCTATTCTGAGATCTAAGTAATGCACAATTATATATATTTTATATTTTTTAGTCAGAAGTCTTTAATGATAACTGCTATCAACTCTTTTCTGAAACAAATTTAATTTTAAATATTTTAATTTATTTTTACCATGAAATTTTATCTGAAGTTTTGCTATGGCTTTAACATTATTAAATAGTGTTATGAAATGGTATAATTTAGCAATAGCAATTTATAAAAGACAACATTTATTAGAGTATTCAGGATGACTTTTTTTTTTTTTTTTTCCCGAGACGGAGTCTTGCTTTGTCACCCAGGCTGGAGTGCAATGGTATGATCTTGGCTCACTGCAACCTTCGCCTCCTGGCTTCAAGAAGTTCTCCCTCAGCCCCCTGACTAGCTGGGACTACAGGCATGCGCCACCACACCAAGCTAATGTTTGTATTTTTAATAGAGACAGGGTTTCATCATGTTGGCCAGTCTGGTCTTGAACTCCTGACCTCATGATGTGCCCGCCTCAGCCTCCCAAAGTGCTGGGATTACAAGCGTGAGCCACCACGCCCAGCCTCCAGAATGACTTTTTAAATTTAGAAATATATGATCCCTGCATCTCACTCTAACAGTCATGTTTAAACCCTCATGAAACCCTTAGCATTCTCAGACATCTCTTGTTTTTCTTTGTCTCTTTTTTCTTTCTCTCCTCTTCTGTCACCTGAAAGAAACATGACCATGAATTTGAAGAAAATGCTGTTGCCATCTTTCAATAGCTTATAGTTACCTCCAAGTCGCCTTCAAGGGTATCCTATTTATTGCCCTTTTTGTGGGTACTCAGATTTCAGATCAACTTTATAGGAAATACACATCCACGTTTAATGACAGGGTCCAGGTTGTTGTGATGAATGTCTGTCCCCTAGCCCTGATTGACACCAGCAGGCTGTAGAGGATGACAAATTGTCAGACAACAGACCAATCTGTTTTCTCCATTAAGTAATGAGGAATGAAAGGGCAGAGGCATGGGGTGGGAGGTGCTTTCTGTGATTAGCTGGAGGCCTACTAAAGATGTTTGTAAATCAAACATGTTAGCAGTCTGCGTGTACTTATTATTCATGCAGTAGTGTTCATGTTTGAGTGATGAGGACTGAATACTCAACAGATACCTTCAACAATAAAACCACACTTAAAAATGATGAGAAGAAAGGTATTGAACAAGCTGTGAATGTAAAACTGAGTGTTTCCTGAGAATGAAAATAATATGTTGAGTAGGGAGATGGAAAAGTATTAATAAAACAGCCTGAATTGTAGATGTTTGAAGATTGGGAAACCATATTAATGATTAACTATTTCTTTTTCAAGTGATAAAGAGGACCTTGAATTATAAAATGTTTGTCTTGGGGCACAATTCACAGAGGCTGGGCCTGGAACTTATTAGGAAATATGTGTGCCATCTCACCTAATTTTGTCACTTTTTTTTGTTTGTTTGTTTTGAGACAGAGTCTTCCTCAGTTGCCCAGATGGCAGTGCAATGGCGCGATCTCGGCTCACTGCAACCTCCACCTCCCAGGTTCAAGCGATTCTCTCTGCCTTAGCCTCCTGAGTAGCTGGGATTACAGGCACCTGCCACCACTCCCAGCTAATTTTTGTATTTTCAGTAGAGACAGGGTTTCACCATGTTGGCCAGGCTGGTCTCAAACTCCTGACCTCAGGTGATCCACCCACCTCAGCCTCCAAAAGTGCCAGGATTATAGGTGTGAGCCACTGCGCCCGACCTCAAATTTTTAAACAAAGAGAGACCTACATAAAAATCTATACATTTTCATGGAAGTTATACATATTTTCTACTATTTCTCCAGAATCAACAAGTTAGAATTTGTCATCTTTGGGCAATATGATATGCTTGATGCAAAACAACAGGAATGCAAGTTTGAGACTTAGAACAAGCACATGTTGATGCCAAGCCTATTAAGTGACCTTTGAACCTCCCTTCCAACATGGGTATATATCACTTAGAAATGTTTTGTTTGTTTTTTTGGGTACAAAGTGAACATTGTGTAATGAGTTTAAGCAAAAATAATAATAACAATAATAAATTAAAATAACAATAGAAGGAACATTTCTTACTATTCAAGGAACAGAATACAACTCAGGCATAGAGACAAATTTTAGCCTGGGACTCAGGAATCAATCTCTTTCTCTCTCTCATCTGCATTTTTCCTTAATACAAACCCTTCAATCCTCTTCATACAGACTAGATACTTATTTCTTCATAGAGACGAGATGGGTACTTTTAATATTTTAGTTTAAAAAATCTGTTTCCTCTTAATTTGATCAGTCAGATAGAAGGAATTATTAAGTCTAATTTTAAATCCACAAACCAAACTTTGGATGGTACAAATTACTTCACATGCCCAACTTTGAACCAACTAATTATGGCCAAAAAAGTGAAGCCAAGTATTCTGATTGTGCCTGTGAGCGTGGAAGCAAAGGCAGGGGCTGTTTCCAGAAAACAGGAGACAGTTGCTCCCAAAGGCAGCTGTACTAATAGCCAAAACAGTAGGTTTCTACTACAAAGAATATTGTTAAAAATTCTGATGAAAGTTATATGGAACTTTATTTCTCAAAGGCTTTCAGTACAAGGTTTTTGGTGCTCCTGGAAAAAATTCTCAAGCCTAAAACAAATACCAATATATAAAATAGTATTAAATTTTTAATTACTAGAAATTTTAAACACCAAAACATTTATTATATAGTTATAAGGATATTAATTAAAATGAGTGAAACCCAGTTTATAAAGAAGTTAAGTCTTAAAGGCTTATAGATGTCTCTGATGTTTGGAAATGAGCAGATTAGTCTACACTCCTTGCAACATGGATAAATTTTTTAAACACACACACACACACACACACACACACACACAAAGCAGCACTTATAATGCCTATTATGAGGGAAAAGGGGAATTGGATTATTTGCTAAGGTTTGTCCATGAAAATACATTAGAAAGTGTAGGTAATAAACTATATACTGAAACAATTTGCTTGCTTGTAAATTCTATAATTATAAACTTAATATATGAAGTACATTGGAAATACATGAGGATCTCTACAAGTATTCTACAAAGAAATTGAATTGGTAGTTTGATCTTCAGTTTCCTAGGTTTTGTTTGTATGTTTGTTTTTTCAGTATAAGGACTTTGAAATAACAAGTCAATGTTCGGAGACATCTTGACTAATTCCTACACTCTATAGACATTTTTCTTGCCATACTTTTATCTATCTCTCAACTCAATCATTCCCGTGACCTAAGCCATTTCCTGGGGTTGCAAGATACCTTACATATTCTGCCCGCATGACAACGTATAAATTCCCCCCAAAACTATATCCTATAAGAATTTTGAACTTCATTTTCTCACAGCCATCAGTCTTTTCTACAGAAACTAGTAAAATGGCTTACCAAAATTTATGTTTTAAGTAAGACAAAATAGTGGATATTACATACCAAAATCAGTTGTGAAAAAACTCATAAATTTTTAAAAACAGTTAGATACTCAAAACTTATCACATAATATCTGAACTTCTCTTTCACATTAATCATATAAAAACCAAGTGAATGCATGTCAGTTGCATTATACCAAAAGGATTTTTAGCATGCAAAGTTTTTTGAACCATTTGCCATTTTCTGGACATGGGCTTAAAATTACAGTCTACTTTTTGCTTTAGTTGTAACAGTATTTTCATATATCCTTTGGAATGGTTATGTAGCTGTATGAACACAAATGTACAGATTCTTTTCCTTTCTGTAAAGATGTATATTTCAGCAGTCTTCAAAGCTTTTCTCACACACTTCTAGTTTTGGGACCCACTGATTTTATTGGATTACTCCAACTGTAACATTACACTGTAAGTCTGTACATTAGAATGATGTATCATAGTAATTCCAATGCAGTTATTCTAGTATGATTTAGATTGTAATCTGAAAGCATTATCTAGATATAATACTAAAGCAATCTCTTAGGAAATTTTGTTCATTCCAGCAGAGAACGAAAAGTCCTATTTCATGCATGAATTATTAAATATGTCCTTAAAGGGGTAGCAGCCCTTTTAATTTGGCCACATTCATTGTCTTAATTGGCAAAAATGACAAATGACCTAAAGCTTGAAGAATCCAGAGCCAAGGGGAACAAAATAAAAGGAAGCAAAGAATGCAAACTTGTCCTACAACTGAGCTACATTCCGATAAGAGTGGAAAAAATTTTTGTAATTGTTTGGGCTACCAATTAGTGTTCTACTCTATGGAAGAAATAAAAAATTTAAAAAAGATTTTTTCAACAATTAAGGGCTGTAAACATAGGGACTTTCATCTTATAAAATGCTATTCAAGGAAAGTAATGTTTCAGACCCTTGTAGGAGACTGGGCCTGCCATTAAAGCAGATGAGAAACTTAGCGGAGCAGTGCTTGAGTGTATTAAAATGGAAACATGCATGGTCTCCAGATTTAGGTACTTACAGTTTCATCTTGGTGACATTTCTTTTAGTATAGTTTAAATACATGTCAATACATCACAAAGCAAGAGAGTGGCTTCTGTTCCACATCCAGATACTAGTGAGAATATCTAGTCATCTTCAGAGCTGTGTAACTCAGTTTTCTTTAAAACAATAAATACAAAAAAAGATAATTAGTAGGCCAATAAAATGTAAATAAAAAATTTGTAGCATTCATACCCCAAATACACAAAAGTCAGATGGCTATTTCCTTTTATTTTGCAATACAGATCCAGGATGAAAATCTGAATGTATAGGGACATGGTCATCAAAATCAAAGGCTAATGTAGGAAAACCTATAGGGCAGTGCTTTTTCTTTCTGTTAAAAAAGTTTTCAAACATTTAAAAAAAAGTCTAAGGAATAATAATAGACATCCCTATACATCCCAAAGTAGTTAGAATGTTTACGTATTTTTTCTATCCTTATGTGTGTATGAACATACACACACACACAGAGCTCTAGGTGTTTTTGATGTGAAACTGTTTAAAAAGAAATCATGGAAATTGCTACACTTCATTCCTATGTACTTTAGCATGCATCTTCTAAGAAAAAAGACTTCTCCCTATATAATTAATCATATATAGGCTATATACTTATCACAACTAAGAACATTAACAATTACATAACCGAATATTTATTCAATATTAAACTTTTTCAATTGCTTTAGATTTGCTTTCCAAACCAGATTTCAGTAAAATCTCATATATATATATATGAAATATATACATATATTTCACCAACTTTTTAGGGCAGTTTCAAGTTCATAGTGAAATTGAGCAGAAAGTACACAAACTTTCTGTCTTAGTCTGTTGTGCTGCTATAACAAAATACCTGAGACTGGGTAACTTATAAAGACGGAAATTTATTTATCATGTTCTGAAGGCTGGGAAGTCGAAGCTCAAGGCACAGACATCTGGTGTTCAATCAGGTAATGTTCAGAAGTGAGAAAAGCAGGGAGAGGAGGTGAAGACTAATGCTGTTTCCTCCCATGGTAGAATAGTAGAAGGGAGAGAATTCACTCCTGCAAGTCCTTTTTATAATGGCATTAATCTATTCACGAAGGTGGGCCGCTCATGATCTAAACACCTCCCAATAAGGATGCGTGGTAAATCAAGCCTCCAATACATGAATCTGGGGGATGAATTTGGACCATAGCAGTTCCCAACATGTTACATTTTTAAAAAGTTTTTCTTAATCTCTTTTCGTCAAAAATATACCATTCCTTTTTACAAAAAAAAAAAAATCTTCTTAAGGACATTACTTGTTGAAGAAACCAAAGTGTCATAGAATGTTCCACCTTCTGGATTGTCTGATTGCTAGTTATGTAATAAATAACCCTATCAACCTTATTTT
Source organism: Colobus angolensis palliatus (assembly GCF_000951035.1). NCBI lineage: Eukaryota > Metazoa > Chordata > Mammalia > Primates > Cercopithecidae > Colobus > Colobus angolensis. The sequence continues at coordinate 994,524 of NW_012117777.1, forward strand.
CTATAAAGAAAAAATTAAGTCTAAAGGCTTCCTTATATTTAAATAACTTTTGTTTTGAAAACTACTTTCTTCGTAAGAGGTACTTCTTAATTGCATCATATGAGGGGACTATATATGAGCTTGTCATAATATTAGTAATGTTAATTTGGACCACTTGTTTAAAGTGATAATCTGTAGAATTCCTCATTGTAGATATCTGATTTTTTCTTATAAATAGTACAAATCATCCCTCGGATGATACCTTGGCACTGTGGGAGTAATTTCTCCCTGAAAAAAATACATTTTAATCTAGTGGTTTTTAATATACTTACCAACTGAGCCTGAAGTAATGATGAGAATTGCAAATTGATAAAATAATTATATCATTTTTAACATTAATTAACTAAAATTCCTCCATAAAGAAAAGCCTTCCCTGATCAACACTTTGTGGATTTTAAATCTAAGCTTTTAAACTCTTCCTTTAAAAAAGGTGTTGAAAAATTTGTTACCAGGTAGTAACATTAGTGGAAGACGAGCTGAGGTTTTTGTACATGGGCTGGGTGTTCATTTACTTTTTCTTTATAAAAGTCTGTGTTGTTTTATGATAAATTAAACATACATAAATATTGTAATTAAAAATGAAGAAACATTTGAAATTAACTCTTTCTTCCCAGTTTGAAATTTTTACTCAATTACTTTGTGAACAAAAATACACATTTTTGAGCACCTGATGTGTGCTGGACAAATTACAAAGCAAAAACTATTCTTTCTAGTAGTATAAGTCATCATTTTTCAGAAGAGAAGATTTATATGGTGAAACCTATTGCTGAATATTTAATTAGGAAATGAGCTTCAGAACCAAGATTGGAACATAACTGTTTTCCATTCAAGAAATTTTTGTTCTCTGCATTTTTTCTATCAACTCTCTTCTACAAAGACATAAGTTTCATACCAGTTATATCAAACTTTATAATTAATGGAACTGAAATGGACTTAGGGTCTATTGCAAAAAAGTGGGTTTGATTAGGATTTTAAAATGTACTGAGATTCTGTTTTTTATTCAGGTATGCATGGTGAGGTCACCAATAAAGGGATTATTGCCAGTTAAAAGAAAGCTTGTTACGCATAGTTCCTGAGAAGAAAAGGAACACTACACCACTCAGGGCTGTGTGTGGAAGCACCAGAAACAGTCCACAGGCACAAGGAATGAGGAGAAAGCAAGGCCATTTCCTTTAGTGAGGTTTTGATGAGAAGGAATGGGTCAGGCAAGGTAGGCAAGATGAGCAGCTTACAATTAGTCTAAATAATTTCAGTAAGGACTGGGCCATAGAGGTGGTCCCTATTTGTCTGGAACCTGGCACTGCAAGGTAAGTCAGACTGCAAGCGCCTGATAAAAGCAGGTGGATGGCAGTATGGAGTAGGGATTGGTTGGTTTGCCTATTAAAAGTAGGCTCACATGCAAGGGTTTTGTTGTCTCCAAGAATTAGCTAACCTTGGGAGGAGCAGTCCCTTCCTGGGTCCACACATCCCCAAGATGTCAAAGCATCATAAAGTAGTATAGAAAATAAAAACACAATTAATACAATCAGGAGGAATATTATCTAAAAACTAAGAAACTAAGTGTGAATGAGTTAAATTTTTCCATAAAGAAATTTAATAGTATGAAATTATGCGGTGATAACATGTAACTATAACTAATACAGACATAAATCGTGTATCAATAAATGGTATATTTCATTTCATTTTATATGATTTATCTATGTTAGGGATTGAATGGTATTTTTAATTGACACAGAAGCATAAGATACATTTATATGGAAATACATCAGAAAAATCTTATCAGTAATATGACCATAATTTTATTTTTAAGGAAACTGATTATTTACCTAAAACCATCAGAAATTTTACTAGTGTTTAATTTTTGTGCTAGAGATTAGCAGAAGTGTTCTAGATGTTCCAATACTTTCATTTTAAAATACTAATATTTGTGGAGACTTTATGTGTAGTTTTTGTGCCATATGAACATTTGTATAGTCGGTAAAATTGTTATGATATAGAGGTAGCATTTTCTCTGAAAGCCAAAAATATTTGTTGTTACACTTATCACCACCAATATATTTATTAATTTTAGTAGCAATCCTGTTATTGGCACAGAATGACACTTCTACATTTATGAGATGTCAGTTGCAGTGATGTAAGATTTACAAGATGTTAGGTGACTTCCATCTGGGTAGCAATGGAGCATCTGCCAGTGCATATGATCAAGCAGAGGACACAGATACCGAGTGCTGGAAGCAGCAGTCTGACTCTCATCCTGTTGGATAAGTAGATTATTTGTGGCTTTACCACCATATCAGTGGAACTAAAATAAACTTACAGTAATCCTATTAGCTTCTAAAAATAGTTATGTTTATTTTTGACACCTAGGATGTTAATACAGACATGAAAAATTGTAAGAAACCACTTTTCTGGTATCTATATGCTACTGTTTACATGAAAATCTTGTATATCTTCTGCTCTGGGTAACCATTTCTCTAGAAAACCAAGGTTAGCTCATGGTCACTAGGATAAGGTTTCTCCATTAAAGTTTCTACATTCCAGTTATTAAGCTTGTTTGGTTTCTTTCATTAAATGTTTAATGGTATATGCCTTGCATACACTCTGGATTCATTTTAAAAAGGGATTTAAAATGAAGTATAAGTAAATCAACAGAAATTTGCCATTTCTGTAGCTTATTTGGTTTATCATTGTTCATTATTTAGACCTAATCCTATTTAAGGTCAAAGAATTGTACCTGCTTTCAGATGAAAAGTATAACAGGATAAAAAGATAAAGAACAGGGCAATTAAATGATAGAAGATCTTTTTTTTTAATGGAAAACATATTACAGCTGACGACAAAGTTGGTAGGTGAAAATTCAAATTCCAGCCTGTATTGGGCCACAAACTAGGATAGTGTATTTTTTCACAGTCAAAGCTAGAGAGAAGCTGGGTGAGTCATGAGAGGTACAGCACCATTAACTGAGAAATGTTGGAAAGTGGCAAGTAAAAACATGTATTCTTTTCAGTGCTAGGGTAATAATGTATAATACAGTTGCAAAGTAGAAACCTGGATTTTTAGAGGATCTACAAACATGATTATTTGATTATTTATAATTGATAGTAATTCTCTTGTTAAAAATCTCTGAAACATGCTATTTCAGAAATTACTGAATTATTGATCAACAAAACCTTTTTTAAAATTATTGGGTAATTAGTAAAAGGTAAGGCCTTTGGAAATATTCTGTGGATTTTGTTTGTTTAAGAAATACATTCTATTAAAAACGGCATAATTAACCTTAGCTAAATATAGAAATGAGCCAGGTTTATTGATGGCCCCTACAAACCCCAAGGCACCCCATATCTATCATTATGATCTTGCAGAACCCCTCACTCTCGACTTGGCAAAATGGCAGAAGTTAAAAATGGGATAGGTTTAGTCAGAGCATGTGGGCTTGAATCTCAGACTTCACTTGATATTATGTTGCATTTCAGGCAAGTCCTTTTACTTCTTTCAAAGGCTTCAGAAATTCTTTAGTTCATTAATTCTCCTTATTATATATAAAATTTGGAAGACAGTGTAGTGTGTCAGCAAATGTGTGAGTTTTGTACCTAGTCCTTCTATACCTGTACCATTTTATAAGTTCTTGGCCTTGGGCAAAGGGTTTAACTTCTGTGAGCCTCCACTTTCTCATCATGGAAATGGAGATAAGGATCCTTGCTTTTGAGACTGTACACAGGATTAAACATGTTTAAAATGCGTGGCATACAGCAGATTCTCACTGAATGGTAACAGGAGTTGTTGGTAGTGCATCTGTCATTATTAATATTATCATTGCCAGTACATTTTCATTCAAGATATTACTAGTTTTTTTTCTCTTCTTGACCTTAGGAATATTAAACATTCCATAGAACCTGATATTTGAGAAAAACATTGGAGATTATGTTGTTCAGTAGTGTTAAAACTTTAGGCAACAGAATTCACAATATATAAAAGAACCATCACAGTAGTCCTTTTATGGAAGTGAACCAAGGGGCCAGTATGCTCACTCGGTTAGCTTCCCTTCATTAAATGTACAGAGACCCCTGAAGCAATTCAGAATTCTAGATATCTAAGAAACATAGTTTTGGAAATACTACTATAGTGAAAAACGTGTATTTTACATATATTGAAAGGTTTATTTTACATATATTGAACATATATTTTACATATATCAAAAGCTTTATTTACACATATTGTACATACATTGAAATGCTTATTTTACATATATTGAAAATTGATTCAGAAACGCAATGTATTGACTGGGTGCAGTGGCACACACCTATAATCCTAGCCCTTTGGGAGGCGGAGGCGAGTGGATCACCTGAGGTCTGGAGTTTGCGCTCAGCCTGACTAACATGGTGAAACCCCATCTCTATTAAATACAGAAAACAATAAGCCAGGCATGGCGGCGCATGGCTGTAATCCAAGCTACTTTGGAGGCTGAGACACGAGAATCGCTTGTATCTGAGAGGAGGAGGTTGCAGTGAGCCGAGATCGCACCATTGCACTCCAGCTCGGGCAACAAGAGCGAAACTCTGTCTCAAAACAAACAAACAAAAAAGAAATGCAATGTATTTATTAATTGAGAAATTCAGTATGCAGTGGTCAGACCATGTAAACATAGTTCACTGGTATTTCTTTCACTCAATACATATATATATGTATAAATGTGTGTTATGTATTTGTGTATGTATCTGTGTGTATATATACATATATTTAAACACACTCTCTACCTATATATACGTGTGTGTTGTATATACACACACATATATTATTATATGTACACACATATACATGTATATTATATGTACAAATATATACATGCATATTATTATATACACAAATACATTATTATATATATGTAGTGAGAGAGGGAGGGAACTGATACTTCATTTAATTTTTTTGTTTGTTTTAATATTGGTTTTTACGCAATTAAGGCCAAATTATTTTATTTTCATAAGTATTTTTGCTGATCTGTTATTTTTTCGTGTCTTAAACTAATTTCATGTTGGTATAATAGTATGAAAACATATTTATGGCTTTATATTTCTGTATTTATTTGCTTTTTATTATGAAGATTTGAAACATACTAAAAAGTAAAGAGTAAGACAAAGAATCCTTGCTCCTATAACCCACAAGCCAGGTTTTAAAATTAAGAAGTTGCCATATTTAATTAATAGTAACTTTTTTCCATTTATTATTTTGTATTTGATGAAGCATTGAAAAGAATACCCTATGCCATGCCTGTAACTAATTCAGTCTGCATCTTTAAAATATGAGTATTCTCTTACATAGTCAAAAGATATTATCAGACCTAACTATTAACAGTTCTTGTATTTTTTTCTAGTTTTAAATAGACAAATGACATTCAAAGTAATGGTGGCCTCTATACTACAATAACACTGAATCGTATTGCATGCCCAAAAGATTACTTTATACTCATTTAAGAGAAAATCAGTTTTTTTTAAGCTCTAGAAGTATATAAACACTAACGATAGAGCCAAAAACTAGTTTATAGAACACAAGATTTAATAAAGTCAAGGACTGCCTTTTAAAAGTATGTGTATAGAATCCAACACAATCATAAATATACTAGAATTTCATAAATTTTTTTGATGGTAATTTAAGGTAGGATAACTTTGAGTCTTTTGAATCAGAGAAAGATTTACCTATTACCATTTTACTTTATATAAAATAGCATGTATACCTTATCCTTTGGGGGAAAAATATCGACCAATAGTGTACCTATTTGATAGTCCTAGCAGCAATTGTGACTTCTGAAAGCACTTTTTTTGGCCAGATGATTCTTTTGATTGCATGAGTACATTTATTAAACCACATGAAATCATCATTATACAGGCACACAGACACAATCTGTATTAAGTTAGCATTTCTAATGACGTCCTCTGTAACACGCAGAGTTAGTTCCTAAGAATGACTTGCGAAATAGGTAAGCCCTTTTATATTTCTCACTAATGAAAGATTCTAACACAAGAAATTAAAGTTAAACAACTACTGGAAGTTCTGTGGGAACATAGAACAGGCAAGTCTGTGCCAAAAATCTCAACCTCCAGAAGCAATGTGAATCTCTCCAGAATGTGCTCCTATGTAGCTGGAAATGCAAGAATGTCATAGGAAATATTCAGGCAACTCACACAGAAGCTACTTTGAATTTTATAAACCACCAAAGACTATTTTAGTATGCAATGACTACACATGTGATTCTCCAGGAGCTATTGCCTGGGCAGCTAAAGTGAGTGAGTGATGGTAATGTTCCAGGAGGCTGCTGTGAACTTAAAGTCTGCCATATGCCCATACCTCTGCCTTACTCCATTGGGGAATAATGGCCTCCCCTATTTTATAGCCTTCTCAAATCTCATATGCGGGTACTTTATTGGCAAATTCTAACCTGGAACCATATGTGGAAGGACAGTCTGAATATGCAATTCTTTTTTCTTCTAGAAGGTAGTGATAGTGACGTTGAGTTGACGATACACACTCACAGACCTTAGGTAGAGGAGACTTGTTTTCCCCTCCCCTTCGGTTTATCTTACTGAACTTATACTCCTTCTGATAGCTTATCGAATACATAAGTGACAAAAAATAAACCAGACATGTGAATTGTGTTTTTTCTTTATGTATTTTTTAGAATTAAGAGGTGGCATAAGGTAATATAAGTGGCACTGAAGATATGAAAGTTGACTTTAAGCCAGGCTCTGCCACTTAGGGGCTGTGTAGCTTAAGTTAGTCATTTCACCTCTCTGAACTTTTGTATGCTCATCTGCTAATTAAAGACAATCAGATCTATTTGGCATCACCTGTTACTGTGTGTTGCCTTAAGAACAATACAAGTGATGTGTGTTTAAATTATCCTATGTACACAAGTGTCAGAGAAGTGAATGATTCCCTTTTCAACAGTGTATGGTACAACAATGCACACATTTAGAAAACTCTCAGGCCATCAACAATCAATTTGCCCCAAACAGTTTCTAACATTCAGAAGTTTTCTTTCCCCAGCTTCTTAAAGACTATCTGTTGATTATCTTAAAAACTACTTATTTGAGTCATGGGTGTGGAAGAAGAAGGCTGTCGGGATATCATCTTTATTCTATCTTCACATAAGCTTATCCTAAATAAAACTGAGGATACTACTTCATCTCAGGCTAGGCATCAAGCATTACTTATTCCTAACTTTATCATTCACTGAGCAGACGTATATTGAGAAATTAGTTTCACCTGCTGAGTGACAAGCAGGATGCAGGAACATTTAAATGGTATATTAACAAATATAAACAAAACATATGATGCTATATAATGCAGGGTAATATTCAGAAAACTGAAGAAAGCATATTGAAGTGATTGACCTCTCCACTGAAGTCATCTATGAAGTGATGTGCCAGTCATCTGCCTGAAGTCTGCCTTTCATAGATGCAACCACACTGACACTTCCTGAGGTACCTTCATTTTCTGCTTGAGGTCACCTTTTCCAACTTCCTGGGGAACTGTCCAGAGAAACATGTGGGCTCTGCTGTCTCTCAATTCCTATATCATTTCTTTAGTCTCAGAGAAAATTCTTTGTACAGTTTGCTGTTGTCAATAAAGACACTTCTAATAAAATAATTTTAGTAATTGGAAGATTTTATAAAGAAAAGAAAACATAGCTTCTAGCAGTTTCTTCTCTGTGCTTTGAAAAAATAACTTAATCACACAAACACCTAAGAGTTAAACATTTAAATTAATGAGTTAACAGTTGAAAAATACTTGGCTACACTCTCTGAATGGGACCAGTAGGAGGAGGGGAAATAATATACATACCATATAATGTGTTGGTGAATTTTTCTACTGTGTGTACTGGAGTAGAAATACTGAGAGTGGGAGTTTATGTTGAGAAATGTTATAAAGAGGATACAAATAAAGAGGAAAGAGATCATCATTTTCTTATGATAGGATCAACACTTACAGATAAATTGCAAAGGAAGGGAGGAAGAAGAAAATAAAATCAAGATTAAAGTATGATGTGTTCAGTTGGATGTATTGGATTGGTTTTCTTTCTCCTAGAAAATATGCATGAAAAGTATATATTCCCATAAATATTTGTTTGAATAAACAAATATATAGCCATTTTTGAGCCATGATTCCTTTTCTGTTTTACATACATGGAAAAGCTGCAACCATTCATGGTCTTACATGTTTGAAAGATTCTAAGTCCTGCAAACCCATGGCACAACTTCTAGCTGCCTTTCATACTTTCACCCAATGTCCTTCATGGAAATTGGTGATGCTCATATCTTTGATCTTGGTTCAGCTTTTGAGGGCACAGAGACAAGGCACTTCTTAAATAATGCAGTTAGTGCAATCTTCTACACAAATGGCAAATTAATCAGTCTCTAAATCCTTGTTTTTTGAAGACTTGTGCATTTTTAAAGAAGACGGAATAATTGTTTAGTGACTTGGTGCCATTGATTTTCATTATAGATGGTGTTGGCTGGGTCTGTGTCAGGTCATCAGGGAGAGATAGCCTCTGCATAGCTAAATAAAATGGGGAAAGATGCACTTATTTCATATTCACAAGAAGAAACTCAATCCTTGAAGAAGTTTTGCATGACCTTCCCTTAAAAAAACTTTTGCCCATTGCATGATTTTTGGGAAATGATGACAAAAATCTCTCAGCACAGATATCAAGAATATGTCTTGGTTCAATTCCCACCTATGAGTGAGAACATGCAGTGTTTGGTTTTAGGGGAACATCCCACACCGGGACCTGTTGTGGAGTGGAGGGTGGGGGGAGGGATAGCATTAGGAGATATACCTAATGTAAATGATGAGTTAATGGGTGCAGCACACCAACATGGCACATGTATACATATGTAACAAACCTGCACATTGTGCACATGTACCCTGGAACATAAAGTATAATAATAATAATAATAATAATAATAATAAAAGAATATGTCTTGGCTTCGGTGGTGCAAATCGTTTCCCACCTGGAACAATTTTAAAAGAAGGACAAGTCTGAAACAGTATGAACAAGATGATTTAAAATATTATATTGAAATCCACAGTGAATTTCATGGTTATAGTTGAATATGCTTCGAATAGAACAATCAAAAAAATGCGCACTCCTTGCTTCAACTGACAAAGACAGCACAATTTTTGTGTTTTCAGAAGTTCCGTTTAAGTTAGGTGGTCTGCTACTTCATGAAGGTTTGACCGAAAATTTTATCTACTGATATTGAATTGGTTATAGTTAAAGTGCCTCTTGTTACTCCCAAAATAGCTATCCTTTCTGATGTTCTCTAGATGAGATTCTCACACATTTGACCTGGACATGAAATTGTTTTAAATTTATATCCAAAATTTTCTCCCATCCCTCTCCATTTTTTTGAAAGTCTAGTTAGCCATTGTTCATACTTGATTCAGGTTTTTGTTTTAAATGTAACCATCCTTATTAATTCCCCAATTCCTAATTTAATTATTTCACATAGATTTTGGCATCAAAATTTCTGGAAATTAAGTGTTTTCAGAGGCTTCAATCATTTTGAAATAAAATCTATATTTTTTGTTTCATAATGACAGATTCTTTTTTTTTAATCAAGAAATCACATAATTATATTGTGGCAACTGACTGAATTTCTCCGGAGAAAAGACTCATTCTAAAAGAATTTTTGCCATGGTTTCTTTTATATATAAGCCATAGGAATTCCCTTTTCAGTGTGAATTAAATGATTTGAGTAAGTGAGCTGTTATACAGCTTAGAGAAAGAGAGGACCTGTGCTTTGCTGGAAAGATGTGTTCATGAGATATGGGCCTTCTAATCTATTGGGCAATTTTCTTCTAAATGTAGTCATCAAGAACTATTAAATAAATTTATCAATTAAAGACAAAATGACCACTCCCACATAACTGCAAGTGAATCTTATTAAATGGCATGCTACTATATTACAGTAAACATGGCAGGTAATTTAAGATTCTACAGAGGTTTTTGATTCATTATCCAAATATGCCTTATTTAGAGTTTAATCAAGACCTGTTTAGAAGATCATTAACCGTATTTCATGTTTTATGCATTGTTCATATCATAAGTCCAACATGCCCAATAATGGCTTTGTTGACTTTATAGGTCAACAAAGATAGAGTTAATATTATCTTGGCTATCCACTTGAATGTTGTTCTTCAGGGAAGAAAGTAAATATTGGAATTTCTATTAGCAATGCCTAATCTCCAGTACATTCTAAACAGTGCTAGCTTTTGTGACAGGAGTTTACTTTTTCCGTTGATCAATTACTATTTCAGAGAAGCTTTCAACTGTGAGATCCCAAGCAGATGTTTCAGAGAGAGGGATGATACACTCTAATTTTACTTGCTTCCGAGTTACTTTGTATTCATGTTCACACTTATGTTTAATATTATAATCCCTTTGTCACCTTGCAAATTTTTCTCCTTCATAATATGAAAAAATGTTCATCAGGAGTCCTGCCAAAAGTCCATATAATAGTTATAACATTAATAAAATTTGATAGAGACTAAGACTTGTGTTTTAGGGTGTGTCAGACAATGACATTTTAATACAAGATTATTTGGCAGTCATTTTCTCCCTGTGCTTTAAATAAAGTGTTCCAGAATAAAGAGTAATGGCTGCATTGGAGACAGCAGACAAAATAACTTTGTGACATAAATAGATACTGCTTTCTTCTTTCTTGATAACAGGCTGCAAATCTATTGTATTATCTCAGAGAGAGAGAAAGAGAGAGACATGGAGAAGGGAAAGGAAAAAAGAAAAATAGAACAAAAGTAAATTGGATGACATTTGCTTTGCAATTTTATGATTAGCAATACATAAGCAAAGTAATTGTATGGTTAATGAATGAAATAAGAATGAATTTACAACCTTAAACCACATTGATAGTGATGGAGAATTTTGCTGTGTAAATTAACTATCTCCAAGGTTCGTTTGACTGTGGAATACATTAATACTTCCCTTACACAACTAATAGAGAAGATGCAAGAGAGGATTTCCTCTACACTACTGATGAAAGTGTTCTATTTTATTGAGAATGCAAGGGTGAGAGTATGTAGTGAAAATAAGTTTCCCCCCTTTACTTATTTTGCTCAATAGAAGTTTCTCTTTAATAGAAGGTACATCTATGTAGAATACAGTGATACAAATTAACTGCTGGCAATCAGTGATATAAATTACCTATTGGTAATTTATTGTTGTAAGTTTTACACACACATATTAGAGATTTTTGGCATATGGGGAAGATGTGTTTGTTAGAATATCACAGAGACATTTCATGATGAAGGAATCAAAAGTGTGTTTGTTTGTGTCCTTCTGTGTGTGAGAGAAAGCTTACTGATTTAGCAAAGTCAAAAATTAAGCAGCATCTTGAAGCCTAGACATCAAAAGTGAAGTTCAGAAGTAAGCAAATTTAAAGTGACAAAGATATCAAACTGGAGAAGAGATCCTGAAGCTGAGGTCTGGAAGACAATCTCAAGAGCATATGACATGAGAGTAATTGTTTGCTTATATTGTGGATATTAATAGTTTTTATAAGTTTCTATGATCTCAGAGAGGGGATATCTAGTCAAATTTTTCAGGAACAGAGGCAAAATGAAAGGTTATGACCAAAGAGCAAAAAAGATCTCTCTCTCTCTCTCTCTCACACACACACACACACACACAAATATATTGGATAAAATATTGGTACTAGAGTCAGTCTCTTCTTATCTTTACATAAGTATACAGTTTCATGTTGAATTTCAGTTATGTGCTACTTGTTGATCTCTATTATTAGTCTATAAACTCCTTGAGGATAACGTCCATTAGGCATCTTATTCATTTATAAGTGAGTTGTGATGGTTTATTAAAATAAATAAAAACATTTGAGTTAGAAAATGGCTTTTAAATTTCAGAAATGTGATGTATTAGTTGTATAAATGTAGGCAAGTTAGATGATGTCCTGAACATTCTATTATTCATTTGTAAAATTTATCTTGCAAGATTATTGTGAGTTTTAGAGGTGATGTAAGTAAAATGAGTAGTACATTTCTACATTTGTAATAATATATTGCACATATGTTTGATATTGTGTTTAATATCTGATACATACATTAGATATTCACAGTGCTGGGGTCCTAGTAGGCACTGTATTTATCCTTTTTGAAATAAATTTTATTCATTCAATGTCTTATTTTGGGTTTCCCCAAAAGCAGAGGTGGAGAAAAGGAAGTAATTGCACATGTTCCCTTCTCCATGGAATTTAACTTACTTGAATTTATAGAACAATAAAATTCCTATGGATTTGAAGAAAGTCATGGGCAGAAATACATACAGCAGCCTCTGGGAGAGGCTGTCTAAATGTGGAACTGTCCACGGCTGTTGTGCTGAAATCACAGGCAGGCTTAGTGGTTACGGAACATGGCACAGAAAGTGTCTTCTACAATAAATAAATCATGATGCTCATGGTTAGATTTTCAAAGGCACAAAATACATAATATTTTCTGGTTTCTATTTCTATTCTTCGTGACTAGCACAATGTTTTGGCACATATTAAAAAGCATTTGTTAAATTAAACTACATTAATCTACAGATAAAGTCCAAAAAACTACTAACGAATACATGCTGAAATTCTAGTGTAAAGGACAGGACACTATTCTTCTAAATTAGCTCAGCATTTCAATATTGTTGCTGAAATAATCCTCACAACACTACTGGTTTTTCATTACTATCTTAGTATCTTTATGGATCGTCTAAATGTAATATACTTGGTAGGTAATCAATGATAGAACTTCACAATATTATAGACTATAAAACATCCTTTGTGATTACAAAATACTCTTTTATATTAGATTTCTAATCGATTTATTTTCATAAAAACTTTCAAATACAAAAATGCCATTTTTTAAACAAGGATGAAAATGAATATTGTTTATAACAAATATGAGGTGATAGTTCTTTATTTTAGGTAACTCCTAATATAAGAAGACTTCTCCAAAGTTGTATACAAAGGATAAATTTATTTTAACTATGACATTAGGTTGTTTAACTTTAATTTTTGAAATGTTTTCAAGTGACTCTTTAGAGATGAAAATATTAATATTAAATCACCATAATCTACTCTGAATTAAAAGTTTCTCTAAAACACAATCTTGTGTCTGGATTTCAGTGAGTTTTCATAAAGGAATGCCTAAGCTTGGCAGTTCTGTGCATAACACTATTATCACAAAATAAATTTTATAAGAGGGAATCTTGGTCACTCCTGCACAGTAGACTTGCACTGTGAGAAAATAAGGTAAAATTACTTGTTATCTTTCAAGAAAAGTGCAGTTGTTAGAAGACATGTCAAATATATAGTGTTATTCTTAAATAACAGACTTGAAGCATGATTGGAGAAACAGTTCCACCACATAGAACAATATTATCTCCTTCAAAAACATGTACAATTTCAAAAGCAAGAGTTTGGGAGATGATAATCTTTTATCCAATCCTCAGAACGATCTGTGTCAGAGTTTTGTTGTTGTTGATTGTTCTTTCCTTCAGTGTTATTTAAGAATTGGGTTATCAGATAAATAACTAAGCTAAGAATGAATCCAAAATTAGGTTTCCTGAAATATTTTAATGCCATCTGAAATCTCTCCCTGAAACCTTTAATAGTAACTATATCTATTTTATGTAATACACTGGCTGAAATACAGCATGTTGAACAAATTTCAAAGAAGTAGCCTTAAAATAATAAATGAGATGACATTAAGCTTTCTCCTTATCCTGTTATTTTAATGTAATAAATAACAGAAAGTATTAGGTTTGGGGTTGATTTATTTCACTAGTTCCTTGAAGTGTAACCGGAGATTGTCTATTTGTGACCTTTCAGACTTTTTGATGTAAGCATTTAGGTCTATGAACTTTCCTCTTAGCACCTCCTTTTCTGTAGTCCACAGGTTTTGATAAGTTGTGTCACTATTAGTGTTCAGTTTGAAGATTTTTTCTAATTTCCATCTTGATTTCGTTGTTGACCCAATGATCATTCAGTAGCAGGTTATTTAATTTCTATGCAGCTATATGGTTTGGAAGGTTTTGAAGGTTCCTTTTAGAGTTGATTTTGAGTTTTATTCCACCGTGGTCTGAGAGAGTATTTGATATAATTTCAATTTTCATAAATTTATTGAGACTTGTTTTGTGGCCTATCATATAGTGTATCTTGGAGAAAGGTCCATGCGCTGATGAATAGAATGTATATTCTGTGGCTGTTAGGTAGAATGTTCTGTAAGTATCTGTTAAGTCCATTTGTTCCAGGGTATAGTTTAAATCCATTGTTTCTTTGTTGACTTTCTGTCTTGATGACCTGTCTAGTGCTATAAGTGGCGTATTGAAGCCCTCCACTATTATTGTGGTGTTGTCTATCTCATTTTTTAGACCTATTAGTAATTGTTTTATAAATTTGGGAGCTTCAGTGTTAGGTGCGTATATACTTATGATTGTGATATTTTCTTTTTGGACAAGGTCTTTAATCATTATATAATGTCCCTCTTTGTCTTTTTTAACCGCTCTTGCTTTATAAGTTGTTTTGTCTGTCCATTTGTATGGAATGTCTTTTTCCATCCCTTTATCTTAAGTTTATGTGAGTCCTTACATGTTATGTGGGTCTCTTGAAGGCAGCAGATGGTTGGTTGGTAAATTCTTATTTATTCTGCAATTCTGTGTCAAGTGGAGCATTTAGACCATTTCCTATGCTATTTATTGCCTACATACCTTGTTTTTTATTGCATTTTGTTTTATAGGTCATGTGAAAATTATGCTTTAAAGAGGTTCTGAACAACTTTACATGCATATACTAAAAATCCTGGAGGAGATGGATAAATTCCTGGAAAGATACAAACCTGCTAGCTTAAATCAGGAAGAATTAGATACCCTGAACAGACCAAAAACAAGCAGTAAGATTGAAATGGTAATAAAAAAATAACTAACAAAAAAGTTTTAGACATTCAAAGACATTCAAAGACATTCAAAGAAGACTTAGTACCAGTCCCATTGATACTATTCCACAAGACAGAGAAAGAAGGAAACCTCCCTAAATCATTCTATGAAGCCAGTATATGTAAAACCCTAACACCAAAACCAGGAAAGGATATAACAAAAAAAGAAAACTACACCATCTATGATGAATATAGATGCAAAAATTTTTAACAAACTACTAGCTAACCAAATCCAACAACATATCAAAAAGATAATCCACATGATCAAGTGGGTTTCATGCCAGGGGTGCAGGGATGCTTTAACATATGCAAATCAATAAATGTGATATACCACATAAACAGAATTAAAAAAATAACATGATCATCTCAATAGATGCAGAAAAAGCATTTGATAAAACCCAGTATCCCTTTATGATTAATACTCTCAGCAAAATTGGCATACAAGGGATATACGTCAATGTAATAAAAGCCATCTATGACAAACCCACAGCCAACATAATACTAAATGGGGAAAAGGTAAAAGCCTTCCTTCTGGGAAGCAGAACAAGGTAAGAATACCCACTGTCACCACTTCTATTCAGCATAGTACTGGAAGTACAAGTCAGAGCAATCAGACAAGAGAAAGAAACAGAGGTAAAATTTCTAAAAGATAACATCGGAAAAACCCTTCTAGACATTGGCTTAGGCTAAGATTTCATGACCAAGAACCCAAAGCAAATGCAATAAAGATAAAAATAAATATCTGGGATTTAATTAAAGAGCTTTTGCATGGCAGAAAGAACAGTCAGCAGGTTAAACAGACAACCCACAGAGTGGGATAAAAATATTCACAATCTATGCATCTGACAAAGGACTAATATCCAGAATCTACAATGAACTCAAACAAATTAGCAAGAAAAATAAATTGAACAATCCCATCAAAAAGTGGGCTAAGTATATGAATATACAATTCTCAAAAGAAGATATATAAATTGCCAAAATATACATGAAACAGTGCTCAACATGACTAAGAATTAGGGAAATGCAAATCAAAACCACAATGTGATACCACCTTATTCCTGCAAGAATGGCTATAATAAAATTAAAAAATAAAATAAATAATAGATGTTGGCATGGATGCAGTGAAAAGGGAACATTTCTACACTGCTGGTAGGAATATAAACTAGTGAAACCACTATGGAAAACAAGGTGGAGACTTCTTAAAGAATTAAAAGTAGAACTACCATTTGATCCAGCAATCCCACTACGGGGTATCTACCCAGAGGAAAAGAAGTCTTTTTATAAATAAATACTTTAAATAAAATACTTGCTCACACATGTTTATAGCAGCACAAATCACAATTGCGAAAACGTGGAACCAACCCAAATGCCCATCCATCAATGAGTCCATAAAGAAACTCTGATATATATATATATATATGTATATATATGTATATATCTCCAATCATTATTGCAATTATAATTTTGATCCTATCTATACTAAATGTTGTCTCTACTCCTGTTTTTAAAGCATATGAATACTACTCAGCCATAAAAAGGAATGAACTAATGCCATTCACAGCAACCTTGCTGGGATTGGAGACTATTATTCTAAGTGAAGTAACTCAGGAATGGAAAACCAAATATCGTATGTTCTCACTCATAAGTGGGAGCTAAGCTCTGAGGATGCAAAGGCATAAGAATGACACAATGGACTTTGGCAAATCGGGGGGAAATTGTGGGAAGGGGATGATGGATAAAATACCATATATTGGCCTGTAATTCAAGCACTTTGGGAGACCAAGGCAAGTGGATCACAAGGCCAGGAGATCGAGACCCTCTTGGCTAACAGTGAAACCCCATCTCTACTAAAAGTACAAAAATTAGCTGGGGATAGTGGCATGTAGTCCCAGCTACTTGGGAGGCTGAGGCAGGAGAATCAATCGAACCCAGAAGGCCAAGGTTGCAGTAAGCCAAGATCGCACCACTGCACTCCAGCCTGGGTGACAGAGCAAGACTGACTCAAAAACCAAACAACAAGTAAAACAAAAACAAAACAAACAAACAAAAATCACATACACACACATTGGGTTCAGAGCCTACTGTTCGGGAGATGGGTGCACCAAAATCTCACAAATCACCACCAAAGAACTTAGTCATGTAACCAAATACCACCTGTTCCTTCAAAACCTATGAAAATAAAATATTTTTAAAAAAGAAACTGAATTGAATGGGAAGGCCAGTTATATTGAATTCCAGAGTTACACAGGCTTTCTCTGTACATTTTTTAATCCTTGGTCTGTGGTTACAGAACCTTTCAGTTTGATTTCCTTTCTAAATTTATTTGGGCCCAAATGCCCTTGTTTTTCACCTTATTTCCCAGCAAGGGTTAAAATAAATAGAGGCGGGCAAATCTAGAAAGCATTGCGGAGTTTGTGTTAGTATTTTAGCAGGAACAGCTATTCTGTAAGACTGTAATGAAAAAAAGTACAATTGGGTTCTCAAGCTCCTTTTGGATACCTTCCACCTCTGCCCTAATATAGGCAGCAGTCTCCAAATGTTTTTTTGTTTTTTTTTTCCCCCCTCACTATCCAAGGAGTCTCATTTGAGTAACTCTCCAATCATTAATGCAATTATCATTTAGATCCTATATATACTAAATGTTATCTCCACTCCTGTTTTGAAAGCTCTTATCATCTAGTTTGGAATATTGGACTTGCTCAGACATGGCTCACCATCCAACAGTAAGTGGAGCCAGTACTTATTGAGCCTAATGGTTCTTATATTACATCCACATCCTCATTAAGAGAAAATGGTGCAAACTTTTTGAGGAAAACATTACTTAAAAAATTTTAAACTACATTTATGAAGTTAGTGATAGTCAACTTTAGTGAGGAATTTTTTAATGACAGGAAAGGCTACTTGTTTTTCTTTACTTTTTTACACCTGCTACTCACTCCACACTTCACATTGAAAGGACCTCTCCTTTATTTGTGTGTCAACTTTATCTGGACAAACCACTATCATAAGGTTTATCTGAATATATATATGTCCTTGCGTAGTTCATCCTCATCACCTATTTCAATGTATGACAAAGAGTAGCTGTTCAATAATGTTTACTTAAAAGAATAAAATAGGAGGGCAAAAATACCATCATAAGATGAGAGTTAAACAATTTTGACTAAGTTTTTATTTTGTCATTTACATATTTTTCTTGAGAATATTAAAAAATTTATTAGTAATTCTGACATCTATGTATCACAGGTAAGAAGATACCAACATTTTAATTTTAGCTGAATTTTCTCTAATTTACCCAATTACCCAATTGGATCTTAAACTTTTCAGAGACTTGGAATAATTATAATTTCAATTACTTGAAATTGCATTTATTTATTTTTCTTCGTTGTCCCTTTATAATTGTTATCGACTCAGTTGCTTTTTTTCTTTTTCTTTCTTTTTTCTCCTTTCCTCTCAGTGTTGAATTTTTTGAGTTTATGTATAAATTTATGTACAAATGAACTTTTTTTGTTCCTTTACAAGGAGTGGTACTAATACCTTAAAACAACATTTAAGAATGTGCAGAAGAATTTCTGATTGTCAGACTATCTGGGAATATTACTAGTATTTCAATTCCAGGATCTGGGGATAATACATTTCCTGTACTACAGATAACTCTCTTGTAAAATGAAGAATTTCACCCCACTAAAATTTCAAAAATATTCCAATTCAAAGAATTTCACAGGATCTTAAAATGGAAATCAACATTTACTGGACATCTATATTGTGAAATTTACTGTGTTTGAACTTTGGAGTTGGAGAAGGGTGTGGGAAGATGCACAAAGGGTTAAAGTGTAACCTCTTATTCTATAAAAGTTTAAAATCCACCGAGATTATAGAGGACATGACAGCTAGAAATATTTAAATAAATATATTCAGAAGGTTTACCCTTACTTACTATTGCCCATCTGACCACCTTACAACCTGAACAATTCAGTGAGTCAATGTAAGTGATGTGTGACAAAGATGAGAAACAAAAACATGAGTTTTTGAGGCACCTCAAATAGAACACTAAGATCATAGAAGATTTCTTTTCATAGCGCTGTGCTTATCTTAAACAAGGGTATCCTCAGGAATATTAGACATTATGTTGCTGGCATTGGACACTATGAGAATAGGGAATATATCTGACACAACTTCTTGGAGCATTTTAGTAGACAGCTATTTTATAAAATTTTATGTTAAATGCAAACATTGTTACCAATTACATTACAAAATTTATATGAATTTTAAACATAAAGGAGGTGACTGTGAAGACATTTAATTATTATGACAAGTTGCTTTAAGTTATATTCTTAGACGTTTTAGACTATAGATTGTGTGTTTATTCTCTGTTGTAGAAGGACATTTGGCAGAAAATTTTAAGAACACTGGAATTAGCTGATGGCCTTCTAATCAAGAGATTCATTGTGAAAAATAAGTCTGCATCCAAGACTAGCAGAATGGAATAGTGAGTGCCAACGAGCCACTTTAGTATTAGTCAACCCAATCCTTAGCTGTCTTCCATTATGCTAGAATTGCTGTGTTTACCAAAGAAGGTTTGATAAATGGCTTATAAAAAGAGTTGAGATTGGACTATCTCTCTGAGATTTGGAGGCCCTCTATGATGAATCAGGGGAATTTTTAAACAGACAATAAGCTCAGTCCCCAAATCACCTTTCCAAGGGGAATAGGCTTTCTTTTCATAGAGAACCAAAACACTTGAAAATAGGTGTATCACTGACAACCTTCAGCATAAAGGAGTTGGAATCATAAACAGTTTTAGAAAGAAGGAACACTGGGGGACTCCTGGACAAATTGGGGTGACAGTACAGAGTATGGTTGCCTAGTACCTGTGCATTGCTTGGGTGAATGTAACAAAAAATTATATAGGACTTGTGAATGAATAATTAATGACTACTGACTGAAAAATGATGATTGCATAACATTAAATGAAACTGACAATTACTCAAATAAGAACAATGAGTAAAGCATCAAAAGTAATTGTCTACTAAGACTTGTTTTTCTTAAATATTATCATAATTTGCTAAAAATAAAGGGTGAGAAGATGCTCAAAATCCATGTAATTTTGTGTATAAATACTTACCTAAAGCTACATTGGTGGGAATGGACATTGTATAGACTTACATTGTAGTTCCAAAAGTTATATTTTTCTTTATTATTTGGATAGTTAATATTTTTGTTCTATTGTATATATTTTACATTCAATATGTTGATGAAATATTTGGAAACTTTAAAATAATTTATGAAAGATGGAGGCTCCTGGGTGTAGATGAACTTCTTCTATGGAAAAGTGACAGATTTTAAATCTTACAATCAGATCAGTAGTTCATGGGACATCTGATATTTTATTTAAAATTTTTCTTTTTAAAAATGATGTAATAGCAATTCATCAGATAAAAAATTCCATGGTCAGCTAGGAATTGCAGAGAGGACTGATCTGTTATATCTTGTTTGTCGTTGGTAATTCAACACTGATATTATTATTAATTTCCTTTGGTTTTGTTAACTCTAAAATAAAAGTCTTCTTCCAAAGGCTTTTGCAAGATATAAATGAATTAAGTAAATACCAAGCATAGTATGCTTACAAAGTAAATACACAGTAAACAGAAGCCATTATTAAAAAGAGGTTATTCTGACTCCTTTCTTTCCTTGATATTCCCTAGGAAAGAACAAAAAAGAATTGCCCCTTTATGTTATCAATAACAATTGATAGAATATTTCGTTGTCTACAGATTGTATATGTTTTCCTACCCTGCCACTTAAGCAACTAGAAGTTGTTTATATTTCAAAACTAGCTAAATCAAGAACTTTGCAAGATGCTGTCATTTGTAATTCAATGTTTTTATTTTCTGTGTACCCACTTGTGTTTTGAATATTTGCATGCATCTGCAAACTATAACTATCAAAAAATATTTAACAATTACCTATTATGAGTCAGTTGCCATATTGGTTACTGGGAAGGCAGCATGATTAAGGCGTGACTCTTTCTTCTAAGATCCCACCAGGGGAAACTAGTATATTAGACAGTGAAGATGAGATTAGAAGCTTAAAGAGAAATTTTAAATATAATAGCAACTATAAGAAATATATACAATATGTTTGAATAGCAAAGAATAACAGCATCTGTCTCAGCTTAAATGTCTGTGTAGGAGGAGAAGGGGGAAATTTGTAGAGATGGTTGTTTGGAGAGCCTGTATCATAAGAGTAAAAAGGATTTAGTCTGGGGGACAAGAAACTACTCTATCTTAGAATGATCTGTTTTAAATTTTTTCAGTATTGCCAAATCCAGTTGTTTCTTTCTCATTATCTGTGCTCTCTCGTTACCTGTGATCACTCATGCCAATAAATAGGTTATCAGCTTTACAGTAGAGCTTATGTGTAATTCCTTGAGTTACATGTTATTAAATTGAACTAAGACACATTATCCTGATAGACCTTATTTAGTAACCTATGAAAGCTTGCCAATCATCTGGAGTAATCTTGGAGACAAGTCCCCCAAATCTTATAATGATAATTTAAAAGAAAAAAAATCAGATTTCTAGTCTTTCCCAAACTCTGACCATCAAACACATTATCCCCAACTTCAGATTGACTATGGTGGATGCTGTGCAGAATCCATTCTGATAGCAGGTGGCAGCAGTAGTGGCAGTAGCGCCTAGTTTGGCAGCATCTATGACTGTGAAAACAATGGCATTTAATGTTCTGCAGCAGAAGTTGAGGTTACTACAGATGTGGCTAGTTCGTTTTCCTTAAATTCCTGCTTATGTCTCAAGTTTTATTCAAGAACTTCTCTGGAAATGTGGCAAGCCTCCCAAAATTCTTTCAGTCAATGTCTTGAATTGTTATAGCAGAAGAGTAGCTTTGTTGTTTGAAAACAACAACCGAGAAAGACTTTAAGAATATCTTGGATAGTTTTTATTAAATTCATTCCCTCCACATACAGCTACACCAAATATAGGAGGGAATTGTCCTGACAAATCCTGCAAACTTGTGCCAGGTATCTGTGACTAGCAAGTAGATATTTCAGACTTCTCTAGGTCCATACCTATTATTTGCTAACGTTACTCTTCAGTAGATGTTTTAAAAGATTTTATTCTAGTACATTTGTCCTAAGGAAGACCCAAGGATAGCAATTTATACACATGCTATCTATTAAAGTTTAGTCCTGCCAGCCTTTGTAGTGGGATCAATGAGAATTAAAATTAACAGATGCCAGAGTCACTAACTATAATAATTAATAGTTATTGAATTTCTACTACTTGTGAAGCACTATGTTAAATGAATTATATGAATTAATCTCATTTAATCCTTAGTCAACCCTATGAAGAAGGTACTACTATCTTTGTTTTATAGGTGATAAAATGTATAATTAGATACAAATAATATACGTAAAACCAAACAGATGTAAGTGTAATACCCAGTTTTTGAACCAAAGGTTGAGATTTCAGTACCTGAACTCTTGTCCAATGTATTCACTGGGAAGGGTCAGCTTTCTGTGTCATCTTCATCTTCCACCAAGATGATTCTTCTTTCACAGCTAAGCTCAGAAGTATGTGTTTATTTGCATTAGGAAGTTATTATCCTCTACTTAATTAGAAAATTATTTTGCTTTTTCCTAATAATATTGCATCATTCTAATGTTGGTGATTGGTTTTATTTAGTCAGTAGAAAGGAGATAAAGTGAACTGCAATTTTGCAAGCCAAAATCAACTATCCTTAATTCCAGCATGCACAAGTAGTTCCTAATCAAATTTTAAGCAATTGCTCTGGCCTATTTTCAGTAAAGTAAAATGAAGGTCTAAGTGAAAATTATTTTTAGTTTCTCCTTGCATAAAATTGATGCACTGATTGCTTAAACTTTAATGAATATTATTAATATCTCATACAAAAACACTTTGTGTCTATGATAAATATCTTATTAAAACTGAGGAGAAATGCAGTAAAGATATTCTTATATTTATTATCCATGAATCTGCCCCATTGTGAAGACACAGGAAATAAAGTTTTCACCATCCAGGAAGAGTCTAATCTATCCTCATAGTGAATTTATTGATTTTTTCACAAGAAATTCTATAGTAATCAATGATTTTATTTTAATGGTGGAAAGGTAGAAAATATTTTTTTAGAACTGAGAACTGAAAAACTATGAGTAAGAGGTGCAATGTACTATAACAGCAACATTTTTTTAAAACATGAAACACTATTTGTAAAATGCTGGTAACACACAGATATGCAAAAACTCTTCACTCTTTGATGAAATGAACTCTGTGACCAAGTGGTATTGAAGAACTGTCAGGAACCAGTGAGATGGCAACTGAGAAAAATGTCACAACACAGCTGGAATCTTACAGTGATTTTCTTAAGGGGATACTAAAATATTGGGATTGAGTGACTTAGGCAAATCCCAAAGGAATATCAGTCTCTCAACATGAATATGCTTCTCTGTGAAGGGCTTAGAAATATTAAACTCTGTGATAAACAAAATAATACCCCATGAAACAGTTCTCTATTTGACTTCTGAGAAGACATGTAGTGTGTCCCTCAGAGAAAATTAGGTTAAAAAAAAACCCTTCATTCCAAGATGTACTTTACTACAAGTTACTGATGTTTATTTAGACAATGTAAGAAAAAGATAGTAGGTGAATTAAGACATGACTGTTACCTGTGTAATACAATGATAGCTCATGTAGTGGTTTTCTAAAGAGCTAGCTTAAAATCAGATTTGAGTTAAATGCTACTTCACGGCAAAGAGCCATAAAAAAAAAAAAAAATTTCAACTTTCTAAGACTATTTATTGAATAGCTACTACAGAAAATGGCAGCTTGGAAAGAAAGGAAGTAGGTGGCAAACTTTCTCCTTAAATCTTTCCAAGAAAAAGAAAAATTTATAGGGATTATCACTGAAATTTAAATCTGAATTTAGAAAAATTAACTGAGCACATATTATGTACACAATACTGTGCTAGGTGCTGGCAGTTACATATGTTTAAGTCTTACAACGTTACACATTTATTAGCATGCATTAATATAAAAATTGATCATTATCACAGTATAGACTGAACATCAGTGCCTTACTTCAACAAACAACCTATACTTTGTGGGTTGTTTTTTTTTGAGACAGAGTCTTGCTCTGTTGCCCAGGCTGGAGTGCAGTGGTGCGATCTCGGCTCACTGCAAGCTCTGCCTCCCGGGGTTACGCCATTCTCCCACCTCAGCCTCCCAAGTAGCTGGGACTACAGGTGCCCACCACCACGCCTGGCTAATTTTTTGTATTTTTAGTAGAGACGGGGTTTCACCGTGTCAGCCACGGTGGTCTCAATCTCCTGACCTTGTGATCCGCCCGTCTCGGCCTCCCGAAGTGCTGGGATTACAGGCGTGAGCCACCGTGCCTGGCCGGCCAACCTATACTTTGAAAGGGCAAACTATAAGGTATTTATTAAATAGTTAACAAATACAAATAAAATACGACAATATATAATAATTTTAGAGTAACAATAAGCCTGTCCTTACCATTCTACCATTTCTGCCGTTAATTGCTGCTGTAGAAATCTGAGCATATCAGGTGCTGTTAGAAGTGTGACTCTTGATGAATGTGCACTCACCAGCTAATGCCAAAAACCATGTGTCTTCTGCATGTGAACACCTTGTGAAAATGCCTTTTGCTTTGTTTCAGGCCTTTAGGGAAGTCAGGGATATTTTCTTGCCTGAATATTTTTAGGAAGTATTTCTAAATACATTAAAACTGTTATTCTCAATGTTAGTTTTAAATACTTTTAATTGTATACAAATTATAGTAGAAGCACTTTGCTTTGTAACCCCATTGATGCCTGCTGTATTTGAGTGACAAGAGCAGGTACTAATGTATCAAAGGTTGTCATCCTAGATATTTCAGATAGATTAGAAGGCCTTGTGGGCAGGAAAAACAGACAATCTAGAAGTTGTGTAAGAGTAGCAGAATGTGTTTGCAAATAGCAATTAAAGAAATAGTTGAGGGGACATGGATGAGAATAGATATTGTAAGCATTCTGGTTCTTAAAGAAAATTTGCCATTTCAATTAGGGCAGACCTAGCTCCAAAACTCTGGATATGTTTTTTTTTTGACGTTTATAAAAGAGATTGAGACGATTTTACACATCAGTCCTCATTCTTCGTATGAGAAAATATTCTCTGCATAAATCAAGGAAGGTTTGGCAATGTTTTTCAGTTTTGGTGTGAGAAATGGGACTCACATGTCACATAGCAAATTTCATCTGGCTGTCAAAATTTACTTTTGTTATTAACAAAGAGGCCTCCTATCCACCAAGGAGACCTCATCATTTGTAGATTTGGCAATGGGATGGCACAATCTGTGCTTTAAAAACATAGAATTTTAAAAAGAACTAAAAATAATTAGTCACCAACATCTAAAAGCCAGTGGCATTTATTTAAAAAAATAGTGATATCTGACTTCCCTTAAAACATGAGACAGATTATCAAGACTTAGCTTTTATTACTACATGGTATTATATCCAAATATTTCTGGTTTCTTATTGTGTTCTCGATATCGAAGCACTTTGGTCAGTTCCTTCTTATCATATTTGTACTGTTGTTCTCTATTGGAGAACTTAGAAGAAAATATAATATATTTTGTATCCATGCATTACTAAATGTTGAAAAATTAAAGATGGACCATGAAGGCTGTAATTTCTATTCGCTGTGGTAGTTAATTTTGCAACTTTTGCGAACATTCATTATTGTGTGTATAATATATATATACATACACACACATATATATATATACACTGATCATTATATTCATTATCAGAGCTTGAATTGCTTCTTACTTTTTATTTCTGTTCTTCCAATTTTGTTCTAGTGCTGAGTATAAATCGGACACAAGAAGAAAACGTGTGTTGAGTAAATACATAGTAACTTTGCAAATAGAAAAGAGGGTGAATGATCTCAAGGGAGGGGTCATCTGGGCTGTAGTAAAATGTTTTGTACTGACTACAAATTGTTTCAGCTAGAAATTAAATAGATCTCTTTGGAATAATACAGTCAATACTTGCACAACACTGGGGTTAGGGACACTTACTCTCTCACAGTAGAAAATCTGTGTATGTCTTTTGACTCCCCAAAAACTTAACTGCCAATAGTCTACTTGATCAGAAAGCTTACTGATAACATAAACAACACATACTTTATATCTTACATGTATTACATAATGTATTCTTACTATAAAGTAAACTAGAGAAAAGAAAATGTTATTTAAAAATCATGAGAAAAAATCATATATTTACTATTCATTAAGCAGAGTGGATCATCATAAAGGTCTTCATCCTTGTTATCTTCACCTTGACTTGGCTGAGAATGAGGAGGAACAGGAGGGGTAACCTTGTGGTCTCAGCAGTGTCAGAGGCAGAAGAAAATACCCATATTAGTGAACCTGCACAGTTCAAATCCGTGTTTCTTGAGGGTCAACTGTTCTGGCAGAACTTTAACACATTTAACATTTTTCCTTTATCATAGTTTTATCACTAACCTTTTATGTGGCAAACCATTTCTTTAGAAAAAAGGACAATGCTCTCAAGTAGCCTTTATAGTGTGAAGCTGGGTAGAGATTAAACATGGTGATTAATAACAATTTAGCCCATGGTACCAGACCCCAGTAACAGGGTAGAGGAAGATCAGTAGGAGACACTAAATCAATTAAGAATTCTAAAGTCCAGAAAGGAAGAAAATATATTGGAAAATAGGATTTTTAGTTGCTTTCCAGGAGGCAAGATCCAGGAAGAGTTTTAAAGTTTAATTCTGTGTTTTGTCTGGTTTTGTTCATCTAGGGTTTCTTGAATGCACATGTATGAAACCCAAATCTTAAAGACACTAATCTGTACTTAATTTAGGAAATTGAATGTGAATGAATTTAAGTTATGTTTTCTAATAATATACCTTGATTAGACTTGTATGGAAAGCATGTTTCCTTGACTAGATTTATGGAAAACACTGATTTCTATTATTATAGTAGAAGATACTCTGTTTTGACCAGGTACACAATATTAGCTGTCTCAGATAGTGATGGTCTACAAGTAACTGATATTACTCAGATTACAGCAACTTATACTCCTTTTGATTTTAATGAACCATTTCTGCATGTATCTGCACATATGTAGGAAATATCTTATAAAATGTGTTCTCATTATTTATCTTTCATTTAATAATATTTGCATTAATTTCAGAAAAAAGTTTCAACATTATTTTGATAAATTCTTGTTAAGTAGAAGGAATTCTACACTAATGCATAAGGACGTATGTGCTACTTTTCAAGGTTCAAAACTAATAATGATTCAAGGGAATGACATGAAATTCTGTGTTCCTTTGCAGTTCCTTTTCTGTGCCTCTCATTCACAAATGTTAAAGTACATTCACTGGATTAATACTCTCTTTTATAGAACTAATGGACACTTCAAACAAACAATATGAAATCCAAACAAAAATATTCACTGAAAAAATGAGCAACATGTTTAGAAACAGTATAAGTAGAATGTTCACAAACTAAGAGTATATGTAAATAATTTGTATTTGCATATATCAGGTTTTCTATACAAAGTATATATTTGTGACAAATAATTTGGAATACTCTATATCTTATATATTATAAATGGCAAACTGGGAACTTCAGAGTTGGAAGTTCCAACTTCCTATGTCCTATTTTCTAAGATCTAGGAATGAATATTTGGTGTATCTGAGCCTTTTGAAAGTAGGCATTAAACACAAGTTTGTGGTGAGGCACCTATGATCTGGAGTTGTGAATGTGTACAGTGATTTATTTAACTGTATGAGTTCTTAGAACATATAGTTTATTTAGAACAGAAATTTCGCCTGATATTAGAGATGCCCAGTTTTTTGTAATGACCCTTAATAGAGTCATTGTTGGGCAGGCACAGTGCCTCATACCTCTAATCACAGCGCTTTGGGAGGCCAAAGTGAAAGAATCACTTGAGGCCAGGAGTTTGAGACCAGCCTGGGGAATACAATGAGACCCTGTCTCAAAAAAAAAAAAAAAAAAAAAAAAAAAAAAAAAATTGCTCAGTGTGGTGGCACATGGCTGTAGTCCTATCTACTTGGGGGGCTGAGGTGGGAGGATCCCTTGAACCCAGGAATTTGAGGTTATGGTGAGCTATGATTGCATCACTGTATACCAGCCTGAGAAACAGAGCAAGACCCTGTTTCTAAATCAACAAATAAATTTTTAAAACTTACTTTCAAACTGTAATTTCAAAGACAGACTGTAGTGCTAAAATGTTTTGCCTTAATACTTTGAGAGTGCTGAATTGATGTTTAGTAGCCATTTTTTTTTTTTTTTTTAGACGGAGTCTCGCTCTGTCGCCGGGGCTGGAGTGCAGTGGCCGGATCTCAGCTCACTGCAAGCTCCGCCTCCCGGGTACGCCATTCTCCTGCCTCAGCCTCCCGAGTAGCTGGGACTACAGGCGCCCACCACCTCGCCCGGCTAGTTTTTTGTATTTTTTAGTAGAGACGAGGTTTCACCATTTTAGCCAGGATGGTCTCGATCTCCCCACCTCGTAATCCGCCCGTCTCGGCCTCCCAAAGTGCTGGGATTACAGTCTTGAGCCACCGCGCCCGGCCTTAGTAGCCATTTCTATGATGTGGTTCCTTCTCTTGAGACAACATTTTGACATGGATGATACTTTTCTTCCTTTATACTTACTTCTCACCTGAAAAATTAAGTCCAGACTTCTATGGTCCAATTCTACATAGAGGGAGCCTGGAAGTTGTTACTCTAACAACAAATAATTAGCTGGAAAGACAGAAAAATAAACAGTTCTTATTGTATCCCTAAAAGAGGTAAGGACACAGGGCAAATTGCCCTCCAAATTAGAGCGCCAAACACGTGAATACAGGCAGTCACAGCTTATCAGAGCAGAGACTCTTGAGCAGCAGATTCCACTGCTGGAACCAGTATAGGGTCAGAAAAACCTAAATTGTAATTGAAAAATTGCTGGAAGCTCAGTGTCAACAATATGAGAGTTAAAAACTCCGGTAGCATCAAGTCATAGGGATCCCCCCTACGCTTTCGTGAATTTTACCTCCAGCAGTTTAACTGAATCTCAAAGCCTAACTAACCTGAGGAAAAGAAAATACCTAACACCAGCCCTCTCTAGGTGTCCTATCCCACCTAAGATGAGAGACAATTACTGAGAAACATTTGTGAAGTTCACATTCAAGAGGCATAGACTCACTAAAAGAAAGAGACTAAGATGACATTACCAAGATGGCAGAATAGGAGATATGGACCCCATCCCTCACAAAAAAGCAAATATATGCAGCAATCCACAAACCAAACTAACTCTGAGAGACCTCAAGGGCCCATTAAAAAATCTCTAGCAACACAATAGAGCAAAACAAAACAAAACAAAACAGAGAATATTCACGTAGAAAGGATTGCTGATGAGGTTGGCATACCTGAGTCATCAGAAGATGGATAGGAACAAAGAAGAAAGGCAGAGGCTATAGGTATCAGTCACTCTGAAGGAATCATTGGAGCCCCCACGTACCTTCTCTGCAGAGGACATTGGCATCCTTTGACACGGAGGTAAGCAACAGTCATTCCCACTGGGGACCCCAGAGAGTGAGGCGCGGGCTGAATAACTCTCCTCCATCAAGAAATCTTCTATCTCAAAGAAAAGTCCAGGACCTGACAGCTGTACTGCTGAATTCTACCAAACATTTAAAGAATCGATCTTTCTCAAACTCTTCCAAAACATTGAAGAGCAGAGAAAACTTCCAAACTCATTTTCAAGGCCAGAATTACCCTTATACTAAGGCCAGATGAGAACACTATGATAAAAGAAAATTACAGGTCAATATCCCTAATGAATACTATCTGCTATATCCTTAAGAAAATACTAGGAAATCAAATTCAATAGCATATTAAAGGCATGTTTCTCCACAATCCAGTGGGATTTACTGCTGGGATATAGGATGGTTCATACATGAAAGTCAATAAATATAGTATACCACATTAACAGAATGAAGGACAAAAATCATACAATTGTCTCAAAAGATGTAGTAAAGGGATTCAACAAAATTTAATATTTTTTCATGATAAAAACTTGAAACAAATTAGGTATGGAAGGAATGTACCTCAAAACAGTAAAGGCCGTATATGACAAGCCCACAATTAGCATCATAGTCAATGGTAAGAAGTAAAAAATTTTTCTTTATTATTAGGAAAAAACACAAGCATGCCCATTCTTGCTAGTTCTCTTTAATTTAGTAAAGAAGTGCTAGTCAGAGCAATAGGATAAAATAGATAAAAGGATCTAAATTGGAAAGAAAGATGTTAAATTATCTCCATTTGCACAAAATATGATCTTACTGATAGACTTCCTCAAAGACTACACACAAAAAAACCTGTTAGAACTAATAAGCAAATTCTTCAAAGTCACAGGATACAAAATCAACACAAAAATAAGTAGTCTATCTATATTCCAACAGCAAATTAAATAAAAAAGGAATCAAGGAAATAATCCCAGCTACAAAAAATATTTAGGAATATATTTAACCCAGGAGGTGGAAGATCTGTGCGTTGAAAATTATAAAATATTGATGAAAGAAATCTAAAAACATACAAAGCAAATGGAATGATATTTGTGTCCATGAATTGAAATAATTAAATTACTAATATATCCATATTACCCAAAGTGATCTACATATCCAATGCAATTATCATCAAAATTTCAAGGACATTTTTCTCACAAATAGAAAAAAAAATCCCAAAATTTGTATTAAACTACACACACAAAAACTAACTAGAAGGCTGGAGTGACCCACGGAAATAAGGAAGCGGCGGCCCACCTGAGAGCCACACAGGTAAGGGGAATCCCCTCCCCCCAGCCAAAGGAGGCAGTAAGTAAGCATGCTACCCAGCTGGGGAAACCTTTTCCATGAAACTGTGCAACCTGCAGATTGGAAGTTCCCACTCGTGAACCCATGCCACCGGGACCCAGCGTCCCAACACCGGAATACACAGATTCTTACAGCCTCAGGTGGAATCTGCTTAAGCCTACCAAACTCCCGGCGGGAGTGGCGACCAGCACTGGCTGTGGCTCCTGCTGTCTAAGCCTTGAGCTCCTTGAGGGAGGGGCAGCAGCTAGCACTGGGATACCCAACTACCTAACAGGCTAAGCTCTCTGGGCGGGGGAAGGGCAGCACACATCTCTATAGCTCCAGGCTGCATTTTTCCCCTGCTGGAGCCAGGGAGGCTGGACGGCTTGGTCCCAAGACTTGTCCTCACAGCCCAACACACCAACTGTGGCAGTCTGCAGCCAGAGGCTCAGGTACAGAATTTGGATCTCCCTGCGCCTGAGCCCCTATTTGGGATGTGGCTGCAGTCTCTGTGGACTGCAGACTTAGCCTCTCCTCCTGCTAGTTTTGAGGAGTCTGGGCAGCCCAGATGAAATTTGACTCCTTATCCAGTTTGCCAATTTGTGTCTTTTAATTGGGGCATTCTTCTGCACAGCAAAAGAAACTATCATCAGAGTGAACAGGCAACCTACAGAATGGAAGAAAATTTTTGCAATCTACCCATCTGACAAAGGTCTAATATCCAGAATTTACAGGCAACTTAAACATATTTACAAGAAATAAACATCCCATCAAGAAGTGGGCAATGGATATGAACAGACACTTTTCAAAAGAAGACATTTACATGGCCAACAAACATAAGAAAAAAGGCTCGTCATCACTGATCATCAGAGAAATGCAAATCAAAACCACAATGAGATACAATCTCACGCCAGTCAGAATTATTAAAAGGTCAGGAAACAGTAGGTGCTGGTGCGGCTGTGGAGAAACAGGAATGCTTTTACACTGTTGGTGGGAATGTAAATTAGTTCAACCATTCTGGAAGACACTATGTGATTCCTCAAGGATCTAGAACCAGAAATACCATTTGACCCAGCAATCCCATTACTGGGTATATACTGAAAGGAATATAAATCATCCCACTATAAAGACACATGCACACATATATTTATTGCAGCATTATTTACAACAGCAAAGACATGGATCCAACCCAAATGCCCATGAATGATAGACTGAATAAAGAAAATGTGGTACATATACACCATGGTATACTATGCAGCCATAAAAAGAACGAGATCATGTCCTTTGCAGGGACATGACGAAGCTGGAAGCTATCATCTCAGCAAACTAACACAGGAACAGAAAACCAAACACCACATGTTCTCACTCATAAGTAGGAGTTGAACATTGAGAACACATGGACACAGAAAGGGGGACAACATACAGAGAAGGGTGGGGGCTAAAGGGAGGAAACTTAGAGGATGGGTTGATAGCATACAATACATTGTTATTCACTATAGTCACCTTGTTTACAAGGTGCACCATGACACACATATACCTACGTAACAAATCTGCATGTTCTGCACATGCATCCCCCCCATTTCTTTTTAGAAGAAATAAAGAAAAAAGCAAAACAAATGAATAACCCAACTTAAAATGGATTAAAAATTCAAATTTATGAACTGAAATGGGAAATCTTCTAGAGGAAAACATAGGGAAAAATTTTTCTGACATTAGTCTAAGAAATGATTTTTTGGACATGATCCCAAAATCGCAGGCCAAAAAAAAAAAAAAACAAAAAAAAAAACAAAAATAGACAAATGTGATTCCATCAAACTAAAAACTTTCTGCATAGTAAAGGAAACAATATACAGAGTGAAGAGACAAGTCACGGAATTGGAGAATATATTTGCAAACCATACATCTGATAAGGGGTAGATATCTGAAACATATAAGGAACTCAAAAACTAAATAGCAGGAAACCAAATACCTCATTGTACAAATGGGCAAAGGACTTGAAGAAATGCTTCACAAAATAAAGGTAACACAGATGGGCCAGATTTATATAAAACAATGCTCAACATCACTAGTCATCAGGGGAGTGAAAAGTAAAACCACACTGAGATATTGCCTCACATTTATTAGAATGTCTATTATTTTATAAATTAAACATAACAAGCATTGGCAAGGATATGGGAAAAGGAAACCCTTACACACCATACATAGGAACGTAAACTAATACAACTGTCTTGGAAAACGGTACAGAAGTTCCTTGAAAAATTAAAAATAGATCTACGATATGGTCTAGTAATCCCATTACTGGCTGTATGTCAAAGAGATATTAAATCAGTATGTCTAAGGGATATCTGTGCACCCGTGTTCACTGCAACTTTATTCATAACAGTCAAACTATGGCATCAAGCTACATGTTCATCAGTGGATGCACGGATGAAGAAAATGTGGAATATATACACAAAGGAATACTATTCAGGCTTTGAAAAGAAGGAAATCTTGTCATGTTTGACAACATGGGTACACATGGAGGACTTTATATTAAGTAAAATAAACCTAGTACAGAAAGATAAATATTGCATGATATCATATATGGAATCTAATCAATCTGAACAGAAGTGGAAAGTAGAATGCTGTTCATGTGGGCTGGAGAGAGGGGGATGGGAATTGAGAAGTTGGTCAAAGGACATAAAATTTCACTTAAGAGGAATAAGTTCAAGAGATCTATTGTAAACAAGGTGACTATAGTTAATAACAAGGTATTCTATACTTGCAAACCACAAAGTGAATTTTCAGTATTTTCACCACAAAATGTGGTATGCATGTGAGGCAATATATATATTAATTAGCTCAACTTAGCCATTCTATAATGTATACATCATGTTATACACTATAAATTTTATTTTTTGTCAGTTAAAAAATAAACTAATTTTAAAAGAAATGTAATTATAATAACAATTTAATGATATTTTCTGTTAATCCCAACATTTTTGTCACTTCTGGGTCAGTTTTGATTTATTGTTTCCTCATTGTGGTTCAAATTTTTCTTCTCTTTTTCGTACATATAATTCTTTACTGACTATCAGCTACTGTGAATTTTACATTCTGGGGTTCTAGATATATATATTTTTTCCTATAAATATACCTGAGCTTTGTTTAGGAATGCAGTTTATTTATTTAGAAAGTATTTCTTAGTGTGATCTTTTTGGGGCTTTGTTTTCTGAAATTTTGTGAGTTAGGATTGGAGAAGCGTCAGTCTAATTACTCACTGATGCTGAGGCAAGGCTCTTCTTTGCAGTATTGTTTTCTGGTCTGGCTTCTGGGAAGAGGTATTATTCCCAACCACTTGTGGGTACTGAAAGTTGGTTTATTTAAGCTGTTTGGGAGTTCTTTTCTGAATAGATTGTAAAACACTAATTTTTAAAAATTATTTTAGATTTATTTTCAGCATATATTTCATCTTCATGAATTTTCCACACGCATTTGAGCAGTATTAGTATTCTGCAGTTGTTAATTGTAGTGGTTTATAAACGTAAATTAAGTAAAGGTTGGAGATAGTAATTCTCATACATGATTTTACATCATTCCTGTTTTTTTCCCTGTTGCAACAATCACTGCATGTGAGGTATTAAGAATTCCAAATGTGATTGTGGATTTATTTCGTTCTTCTTTTGTTTGAGCAGTTTTTAACTGAAGCTCTGATATTAAGGATAAGCATAATAAGGATTTTTATATCTTTCGATTAATTACATGTTTTGACCTCCATATTATTTTTGCCTGATAGAGGTACAATGACATCAAATTTGAAAACTTTACTTAGTGTTTATACAGCATGTCATTTTTTTCTTTTTGTATTTAACTATCTTTGTCTTTATATTTATAATATCCATCACTCATAGGATGCATAATGTTGGCTTTCGCTATTTAACTTAGACTGAAGCATTTGTCTTTTAACTGGGGTATGTAGTCCAGTTACACTTATTATAATTATTGATTTAGTTGGCTTTAAGTCTACCTGCTATATATTTATGTATATTTCTTCCACTTATTTTTTCATCTGTTTTATTTTCCTGAATCTTCTTATAATATTAGTAGCACATTTTATTTAGTATTTTAATATTAGTATGTTAGCATTCCATTTTTTCCTTTATTAACATTCCATTTTTTCTCTACTCTGTTTTTAGTTCTTTGAGGAATCCCCACACTGCTTTCCACAATGGTTGAACTAATTTACACTTCCCTCACAGTGTATAAGCCTTTCCTTTTTGTGCAACCTTGCCAGCATCTGTTATTTTTGACATTTTAGTAGCCATTGTGACTCTTGTGAGATGTTATCTCATTGTGGTTTTGATTTGCATTTCTCTAATGAACTGTGACATTAAGGTTTTTTTTTTTTTTCATATGCTTGTTGGTCACATGTATGTGTTCTTTTCAAAAGTGTCTGTTCATGTAATATGTCCACCTTTTAATGGAGTTGTTTCTTTTTTCATGTACATGTGTTGAGTTCTTTATAGAAGCAGAATATTAAACCTTTGTCAGATGCATGGCTTGCAAAAATTTTCTCCCATTCTGTAGTTTCTCTTCTCACTCTGTTGTTAGTTTCATTTGCTGTTCAGAAGCTCCTTAATTTAATTAAGTCCTATTTGCCAATTATGGCTTTTGTTGCAATTGCTTTTTGCATCTTCATCGTGAAATCCTATGTCCTAAATGATATTGCCTAGGTTGTCTTTCAGTGTTTTTATAGTTTGGGGTATTATATTTAAGTCTTTGATCTTTGTTTAGTTGGTTTTTGTATATGGTGTTAGAAAGGAGTGTAGTTTCAATCTTCTGCAAGTGGCCAACCAGTTATCCCAGTACCATTCATTGAATAGGGAGTCCTTTCCTCAATTGATGGTTTTTGTCAACTTTATCAAAAATCAGGTGGTCATAGGTGTGCAGCCTTATCTCTGGGCTCTCTATTCTGTTCCATTGGTCTATGTGTCTGTTTTTGTACTAGTACCATGATGTTTTTATTACTATAACCCTGAAATACAGTTTAAAGTCAGGTAGCATGATGCTTCTAGCTTTGTTCTTTTTGCTTGGGATTGCCTTGGCTATTCAGGGTTGTGTTGGTTCTATATTAATTTTAAAACAGTCTTTTCTAGTTCTGTGAAGTTCTGCCATTGGTAGTTTGATAGGAATAGCATTTAATCTATAAATTGCTTTGGGGTGTATGGCCATTTTAACAATGTTGATTCTTCCACTCCATGAGCATGGGAAGTTTTTCCATTTGTGTCATTTCTTATTTCTTTGGGCAGTGTTTCATAGTTCTCTTTGTAGAGAGCTTTCATGTCCTTGGCGAGCTGTATTCTTAGGTATTTTATTCTTTTTGTGGCAATTGTGAATGGGATTGCATTTCTGATTCAGTTCTTGGCTTGGTTGTTGGTGTTTAGGAATGCTAGTGATTTTGATACATTGCTTTTGTATCCTGAGACTTCACTGTAGTTTATCAGCTTAAAGAGTTTTTGTGTTGGGAGGGTTTTCTAGATATAGAATCATGTTGTCTCCACACAGGGATGGTTTGACTTCCTATCTTCCTATTTGGATGCCCTTTATTTCTTTCTCTTGTCTGATTGCTGTGGTAAAGAATTCCAATAGTAGGTTGAATAGGAGTGGTGAGAGAGGGCATCCTTGTCTTGTGCTGGTTTTCAAGGGGAATACTTTCAGCTTTTGCATATTCAGTATGGTGTTGGCTACAGATTTGTCATGCATAGCTCTTATTATTTTGAGGTATGTTCCTTTAATATGTAATTTATTGAGAGTTTTTAACACAATGTTGGAAATTTTATCAAAAGCCTTTTCTGCATCTCTTGAGATAATCAGTTGGTTTTGTCTTTATTTCTGTTTGTGTGATGAATCATCTTTAAACCAACCTTGCATACCAGAGAGAAAGCCTACTTGATTGTGGCGGATAAGCTTTTGAATGTACTGCTGGATATAGCTTGCCAGTTTTTTCATGTGTGTGTTGATTTTTGCATCAATGTTCATCAAGGATGTTGGCTGAATTTCCTTCCTTCCTTTCTTCCTTTCTTCCTTCCTTCCTTCCTTCCTCCCTCCCTCCCTCC
>NW_012117777.1:1032029-1063255 GCF_000951035.1 Colobus angolensis palliatus
CTTTCTTTCTTTCTTTCTTTCTTTCTTTCTTTCTTTCTTTCTTTCTTTCTTTCTTTCTTTCTTTCTTTCTTTCTTTCTTTCTTTCTTTTTCTCTGCCAGGTGTTGACATCAGGATTATCCTGACCTTATAGAATGAGTTAGGAAGGAGTTCCTACTTCTCAATTATTGGAATCGTTTCAGTAGCAATGATTCCAGCTCTTCTTTGTACATCTGGTAAAATTCAACTGTGAGTCCACCTGGTTCTGGATTCTTTTGGGTTGGTAGGATATTTATTACTGATTTAATTTTAGATCTTATAATTGGTCTATTGAGGAATTCAGTTTATTTCTGGTTCAGTCTTTGGAGGGTGTATGTGTCCAGGAATTTATCCATTTCTTCTAGAATTTCTGGTTTGTGTGCATAGAGGTGTTCAGAGTGTTTTCTCATAGTTATGTGTATTTCTGTGGGATCAGTGACAATATCCTCTTTGTTGTTTTTAATTGTTTGTTTGGATCTTCTTTCTTTTCATATGCATTATTCTGGCTAGCTATATATCTACTTTATTAATTTTTTTCAAAAATCAAACCACTATTGGTTTTGTTGATTTTTGAATCTTTTTTTATGTCTCAATCTCCTTCAGTTAGCTCTGATTTTGGTTATTTGTTTTCTTCTGCTAGTTTTGCAGTTGCTTTGCTCTTGTTTCCCTCATTCTTTTAGTTGTGAAGTTAAGTTGTTACATCAGTTTTTTCTAACTTTTTGATGTAGACATTTAGGGCTCTAAGTTTCCCTCTGCCTTAGTTGTGTCCAAATGATTCTGTTATGTTGTGTATTTGTTCTCATTATGATCAAAAAACTTCTTGATTTCTGCTTTAAGGTTTTTACCCAAAAGTCATTCAGGAGAGGTAATGTAATTTCCATATAATTATATAGTTTTCAGCTATTTAATTAGTCTTGATTCGTAATGAGAAGGATGTATATTCTGTTGTTTCTGGGTGAAGAGTTCTATAGATGTCTATTGGCTCCATTTGCTCCAGTATTGATTCCACCTCCTGAATATCTTTGTTAATTTTCTGCCTCAATGATCTGCCCAATACTGTGAGTGAAATGTGGAAGTCTCCCACTATTAATGCATGAGAGTCTAAGTCTCTTTGAAGGTCTCTAATAACTTGATTTATGAATCTGGTTGCTCCTGTGTGGGGTGCATATATATATTTAGGATAGTTACGTCTTTTTGTTGAATTGAACCTTTTTCCAATACGTCATGCCCTTTTCTCTTTTTTGATCTTTTTTTGGTTTGAAGTCTATTTTGTCTGAAATTAGGATTATAACTCCTGCTTTTCTTCTGCTCTCCACTTGCTTGGTAGAGTTTTTTCCATCCCTATATTTTGAACCTATGTGGATCATTATATGCTAGATGTCTCTTTGAAGACAGCATACCAATGCGTCTTGGTTCTTTATCCAGATTGCCACTCTGTACTTTTTAATTGGGACATTTAGCCCATTTCCATTCAAAGTTAGTATTGATATGTGTGGATTTGATCCTGTCGTCATGATGTTGGCTTGTTTGTATGGTTTCTTTATAGTGTCACTGATCTGTGTCCTTAGGTGTGTTTTTCTAGTGGCCAGTAATGGTCTTTCTTTCCATGTTTAGGGTTTTGTTCAGGAGCTCTTGTATGGCAGGTCTGTTTGTAATCAATTCCTGCAGCATTTACTTGTCTGAAAAGGATCTCATTTATCCTTCACTTATGAAGCTTAGTCTAACCAGATATGAAATCCTTGGTTGGAATTGTTTTTGTTTAATAATGTTGAATGTTGAATATTGGCCCCCAATTTATTCTAGCTTGTAGGATTTCTGCTGAGAGGTCTGTTGTTAGTCTGATAGGCTTCCCTTTGTAGGTGACCTAACCTTTCTCTCTAGCTGCCTTTAATATTTCTTTCTTTCATTTTGTCCTTGGAGAATCTGATAATTATATGTCTTTGGGATGATCTTGTGAAGTATATTAGTGGAGTTCTCTGCATTTCCTGAATTTGAATGATGGCCTCTCTAGCTAGGTTGGGGAAGTTTTCATGGATGATACAGTGAAATATATATTGCAAGTTATTTCCATTCTCCCTGTCTCTTTCAGGAACACCACTGAGTTGTAAATTTGGCTTCTTTACATAATCCAATGTGCCCAAGAGGTTTTGTTTCTTCCCTTTTATTCTTTTTTTTTTTGATTCTTGTCTGACTGTCTTATATTAAAAAAAAGTCTTCAATCTCTGAGATTCTTTACTCATCTTGGTCTGTAATACTTGTGATTGCATTATGAAATTCTTGTGTGCCTTTCAGCTCTAATCAGGTCTGTTACGTTATTTTCTATACTGACTAGTTTTTCTGTGAGCTCCTGTATGATTTTACTGTGATTCTTAGCTTCCTGGAATTGAGTTTCATTTCTTGCATTTTAATGATAATCATTTCTATCCATATTTGAATTCCATTTCAGTCATTTCAGCCATCTCGGCCTGGTTCAGAGCTCTTGCTGGAGAGCTAAGCTAGTACAATAATTTGGAGGAAATAAGCCATGCTGGCGGTTAGAGTTGTCAGTGTTCTTGCGTTGGTTCTTTCTCATCTTTGTGGGCTGATGTTTCTTCAGTCGTTGAAGTTGGTATCCTTAGGATTATTATTATTATTATTATTATTATTATTATTATTATGCTTGATGACTTCAGGAGTTTGATTGTGGATAAGGTGGGTTCAGTTAACTGGCTTTATTTCTGGAAGATTTTAGAGAGCCAAGGCTCAGCTCCCAACTCCTGGACTGTGTGCTCTAACACCCTGGGACTAGTATCTGGCAGGATTTTGTTCTCTGGCTCCTTGAGGTTAGGAATCCACTGTGCCCAGGCTCCCAGACCAAAGACAGCAGCAGCACAGGGATATGCACGGGCTTCAGCTGCAGCAGGGGCAGAGGGTGGCTGGGGAGGGGGCCAGAGTCCCCTGCTGGTGATTATGTGTGTGGTCACTCTGGTGGTTGTGTTAGCACGGGCGTGGGGCGCTGTCAGGCACAGTTCTGTGTGTGCCCTCTGCTCTGTGTGGGGGAAGGTCCACTGTTTTCCATGCCTAGTTTCACTCCATAGGCAGTGCTGGCTCAGGGGCTGGACGTTGGTGGGGTGGGGTTGGTGGGCTCTTTGCCAGCCAAGGCTCCTACTACAATGGCTTTATGATGTGTGCTGGGAGTGGGAAGGAATGCACTCACTCCAGTAGCAGTGGCAAGACAGGGTGCCCACCTACCTGTGCGCTAGTGAGGCAGGGAAAGCAATATCTATCTGCAGGCACACCCACCCTAAAATTGATGTGAGCAGTGGCTGTAGGCCTAGGAGGAAGCTGCAGTGGGGGAAGGAAGCAAGTGGACCTGTGCCTGTTCCTGGGGGCTATTATGCTGGAGCTCTCTGCCAGTCAGGCATGGTCAGCTAGAGTGTAGGAACTATGATATGGACCTCCAGGGCACCCGAGGCTGCGCTGCAAGGGAGTCCCAGGAGAGTTCATTAGGCCAAGGGGAGCTTAGGTTGAATGGCCCAGTGTGATGGGCAAGACCACCTGCAGAGTTCAGGTCACACTGTTCCCCTAGAACTAAAGTCTCCTATGGGAGCAAGTTGAGCCTAGGGGGATGGGTGTCCCTGGTCATGCTTCACTACAGACACTCCTTCACTGAACCCTCTGGGCTGCTCACTTACAGCAGTACTGCCCCTACCACTTCTTTAATCAGCTCTTTCTGTCTGTGGTGGTTGAGTGGTCTCCTCCTGTCAGAGTTCCAGAGACTTGTGGCTGGAGCAGGTTGAAATAACTTGCAATATATTGCAACTAACCCATTTCTCTGAAGTTTTTGGGAGCCAGAAAGGAATCCTTGTGCATGGTAATCCTGTGCAGAGTTCTCAGCTTCTTCCCCCTTCATCCCAGCTTCTGTATCTTCCCTCTGTTCTATCTCAGTGTCTTTCTCTCTCAAATCTATCCACTACAGAATCTCTTCACTAAAAGCTGTACGAATGCAGGATTACATTACCTCTTACTTACTTCAAGTGTAATTGCTTCTTAACTAGCTGGTCTTGCTGTTTACCCATTTCTAGTACATCAATTTTAGATTAGTGTCCTTGAAATTTAAGATCTGCCTATAATGAATAGAAGATCATGTGATGTATAAAGATCAAAATTATTTAAAGACAGCAAGGTGTTCAATGAATGTGAGCTTGATGTGGATTAAAATGGCAAATAAGGGAGTAAGGAAAAGAGATTGGGGAGGGGATTAAGGTAATTGATTCAAAAGTAAAGTTGTGTAGTAAGGTCATTGACTATAGTAACCAGAAAATAAGTGAATATTGTCAAGCATAAAACACACACACACACACCCACACACACTCACTCACTCATACAGAGCCTTAGAGGGTGATAGTAAAGGGAGTGTCTCAAAGTTTCATAGGGAGTCAGTGAACAAATACAATAAAATAATACAAATATTTTACATGACGGCTTCCAGAGCCTTAGATTGTCAATGAAGAAAAGATGTTATCTAAGATGAAGATCTCTAGGGACTGTTTATATTGAATGTTCAGGGTACACAGTAGTGGTTCCACCTTTACAACAATTTCAGCAGAGCAAACAGAAGGGTGAAAATAGAATAATGAATAGATGGCAAGATAAATTGGGAAGAAAACAGACAAACAAAAAAAACAAAGACTGGTTGTTTTGTATGCAGTGATTTATTGTTAAAGATTATGCATAAAGTCAAGAGATATGAAAGAAAAGTAAGACTGTAAGATGGGCTAGAAGGACTCCATACTCTCAGGGAGAAAGACAGTGTCACCTGGACAAAATCAGCTTCAGTGTTTTCACCCTTCTGTGCAGGTCCTTAAGTTATTCAGTTTCATGGTGACTTGCATATAGTGAGTGCTAACATAGTTTAAGTGAGAAAATAAATAAATGACTATAGATGGGTAAATGGACAAGTTCTTCACTGTTTCAGTGAGGCACTATTGCTTATGCAATATGCTTATGCCTCTAATTACTGAACCCAAGATCTAACTTTTTGCTCCCTAGAGTGGGAAAAAATAATTGAATTTCTCAAAGGAAAGTTTTCTATAATGTACTTGTTAAGAAATGTAAGGCCATTATAATAAAGTGAAGACCATCAAAAATGCATAAATTTCAGACTAGCAGAGAAAAATATTGAAGTGTTTGAAGGAATATTAGATGAAATGACACTTGCACAGTGCCTATGTAAATTTAAATGGTTTGTCATAGGATTCAAATGCTAGAACACACATTTTTTAAATGTTTTTACAATATTATATGTCTATTATTCTAATCATGGATGTTAAAATGTGATGTTAGCATATCTATTACAATCTGAATTAATTTATGGCATTCTTAACATAAAGTTCCAAATGAAATTCAAAAGTATTATTGTCTTTCAAGAAGAGATACATTGATATTCTAAATTTTCAGGCATATTATTATATGAATTTACCCACATAAAATTAGAGTATTGAACAATTACAAATTGAATATTAAATAAAAATATTATGTGGGATTTTCAGGTAAAGTGGAAATAACCTTTTTGGTTAATTTATCAAGATATATCCATATATTTTCTCCAATCCATTGTCCATGTATAAGCCCATTACAATGAGACAGAATTCTCTTTGTTTAGAATTTTGAAGTCTTTGGAATGGAATTGGTGATGGCATATCTTTGGAGAGCTTTGAAAAGATACTCTGATTTCTTAAATGTCCTTCTACTTCTGTTTTTGTTACACTAACACCACATATCTTCAAAACTAACTGAAGATTCACCTCTTCATAAACCTTCCCTTACACAATAGTCCTGTTAAAGTTAATAACCATTTCATTGTGTTCCATTATGATTCCTCTGCAAATATCTTCCATCAATGGTGTGCACAATCCTTGGGATTTTGATAGGGATTTCATTAAATGTACAGATTGCATTGAGTAGCACGGTCATTTCAACAATATTAAAATTTTTAATCTATGAACACAGAATGCATTTTAATTTATTTGTTTCCACTTTAATTCCATCAATACTTTGTAGCTTTCAGTACACAAGTTTTTACCGCCTTAGTTAATTTTATTCCTAGGTATTTTATTCTTTTTGGTATTATTGGAAATGATGATTTTTTCGAATTTCCTTTTCAGGTAGCTCATTGTTGATTAAGAAATGCAACTGATTTCTGTATGATAATTTTGTATCCTGCAACTTCACTGAATTCATCTATTAGTTTTAGTAGTATTTGGGTGGTTTATATAGATATGAGAATGTCATCTGCAAAAAGAGATAATTTTGTTTCTTACTTTCTGATTTAGATGCTATTTATTTCTTTCTCTTGCCCAATTGCTCTGACTAGGAGTTCCAGTACTATATTGACTAGAAGTGATGAGGGTGAGCATTTTTACCTCATTCCTGGAAAATTTTACAGAAATAGAAAAAACAATTCTAAAATTCACGTGGAACTGCAGAAAAACACAAATAGCCAAATCAATCTTGATAAAGAATAGCAAAGCTGACAATATTACATTTTTATTTTAAAATATCTTACAAAGCTACAGTAATCAAAATACATACAGACAGATATGTGGACCAGTGAAACAAATTAGTGAGACCAGAAGGAAACCCACATACATATGGTAAAGTTATTTTCAATAAGGTTATCAATATTATACAATAAGGAAAGAGTTCAACAAATGATGTAGGCAAATTAGATATAAATATGCAAAAGAATGAACTTGGAACCTCATCTTACTTCATATACACATCCACTAAAAATGATCTGAAAACATTTAGATGTTAAAACCCCAAACTGTAAAATATTTATAAGAGAATAGAGGGGAAATGCTTCATGACATAGGTCTTGGCAGTGATTTTATGCCCATGATAACAAAAGCACAGACAATAAAAACAAA
This sequence comes from Colobus angolensis palliatus, assembly GCF_000951035.1. Taxonomy (NCBI): domain Eukaryota; kingdom Metazoa; phylum Chordata; class Mammalia; order Primates; family Cercopithecidae; genus Colobus; species Colobus angolensis. The sequence continues at coordinate 1,038,957 of NW_012117777.1, forward strand.
CAAGGGACTATATCATACTAAAAATATCTGTATGGCAAAGAATATAACAAAGTGAATAGACAACCTGAAGAATTGCAAAATTGCTTGATAATCAAACATCTGATAAATAAGAGGTTAATTTCCAAAATATGTAACTTCTACAACTCAGTATTTTCAAAAGAACACTAATATAATTAAAAATGGGTTAAGGACTTCAATGGATATTCTTCCAAAGAAGATATACAAATGATCAACCTGTATGTGAAACATTGCTTAACAGTAATCATCAGGGAAATGCAAGTCAAAATCTAAATGAGATATCACTTCAGACCTGTCAGGATAGCTATGTTTAAAAATAAAAGACAAGCATTAGTGAGAATGTGAAAAACCTGAAACTCTTGCATAGCATTGGGTGAGAATGCAAAATGCTGTAGCTGCTATAGAAAACAGAAGGGTGGTCCCTCAAAAAGTTAAAAATAGAACTACTGTATGATGTGGCAATCCTACTGTTAGGCATATATCTGAAAGAACTGGGTTGGGTGTGGTGGCTCATGCCTATAATCCCAGCACTTTGGGAGGCCAAAGCAGGTGGATCACCTGAAGTCAGTAGTTCGAGACCAGTCTGACCAACATGGAGAAACCTCATCTCTACTAAAAATACAAAATTAGCTGGGCATGGTGGCCCATGGCTGTAGTCCCAGCTACTCAGGAGGCTGAGGCAGAAGAATCGCTTGAACCCAGGAGGCACAGGTTGTGGTGAGCCAAGATCACACCACTGCACTCCAGCCTGGGCAACAAGAGTGAAACTCTGTAAAATAAATAAATAAATAAATAAGTAAATAAGAATTGAAATCTGATCTTGAAGAGATACATTCACTCCGATGTCATTGCAGGATTATGCACACTAGGCATGCCGTGGAAACAACCTAAATGTCCATCAAAAGATAAATGAATAGAATAAAATAGAATGTGGGATATACATACAAGGAAATACTATTCAGGTTTTTAAGAAAGAAGGAATTTTTGTAATATGTGACAGAATACATGAACCTTGAGGACATTATGCTAAGTGAAATGGGCCAGTTAACAGAAAGACAAATACTGCATGATTCTGCTTATATAAAGTATCTAAAATAGTCAAATTTGTAGAATCAAGAGTGGAATGTTGGCTATAGGGTCAATGAAGGGGAGACTGAGATTTGGGAGAAAGTAAATAGTTATCAATCAATGGGCATAAAGTTCTGTTAAGCAAGATAAATAAGCCCTAAAAATCTGCTATACAATGTTGTACATACAGTCTACAATAATGTATTGTACACCTTAAGGTTTGTTAAGAGAGTGGGTATCATGTAAACTGTCCTTACCATATGTGGTCATTCCTCAGTTGTTTTTTCCTACAGAATGGAGGTATTCATTCCTCAGGTGCCCACAAGAACTTCCCCTGGAATCAGATGAATTCTTGATTGCAACTGCATTATAATTAAAAATCTCTCTCTGACCAGTCCTGCTCCCCTCATTCCAGTATAAGAATTAATTAGTAAAGCACTCCCCAATAAAGTTTCTGCATGAAAAGCTCATAGTTTCAGAGTCTGTTTTCTGAGGAGCCTAATCCTAAATAGCTCCCTTTAAAACCAAAGCATCCAATAATCTTAGACAGCTGACAGGATGAGAAAGAGGTCTATTGTTTATCTAGACATTGTGATAAGTGGTTTGCCCACTGCATTTTCCCCATTACTCTTAATAAATCTGAGGTAAGGCTCTTTTAATACGCTAATTTGCAAAGAGTTATCCCTATATATAATTGACAGAGCATGGTTTCAGCCATTCCAGGCTGTGGATTCATATACAGCAAATAAGATTTAGTGTCATTTCTTAAACCTTTAAAACTAGGCATCCTCTTCTTCCTAGCAACTACAATTTATATGGAATGTTTTTAATTTTTCTATATAAAACATGACTTTAATTAAAAATCCCTTGGTAAATCAGTTTACATTTTTTCTTGATAATCCCATAAAACTTCTCTATCAGCATTCACATTCTATGAGCACACTTCTGTGTAAAATTAAACACACTTTCATATTATGAAAACATAATTCTTTTCTATCTGTTCCTGGCTAACATTTTTATCAGAGGCCCTCTTACCATACTTGGACTTTAATATTCTTCAACAAATTGGTGGCCTTCTCATGAATTAACTTCAGACAAAACAACATTGATGTTGATTTTCTAGTCATAATATTGAGCCTTTCAAGTAACAAAATTGAAATGGGCTGACATCATTACATGTTACTAAAAGTGCAACATTGCCTTTACTTTTCCTTTGACGAATTACAGTTGTGTAGACATGCAACACCACAGCATTTTACATATTGTATGATTAATAGGTTGTTCTTCAAAGAGGTTGCTAATACTGGATACATTATACATGCCAATATGTCTTATGTACTGCCCTCTCACTTCTTTCACTTTTTTAATTATATTGTTTCATTTTTGTAATAATTCTATGTCTATTTTTACTAGCATTTACAACTGCCACTGAATTTATTAGATACAGTGAAGTTAATAATGTTTGTGAAATTCCTCAAAACTAAACACATATAGTAAATGTCTCAACAATGACATCATTGATTCTAGATTATGAATCCTGGTATACTACACATTGTTTGAAAGCAAAACTGATGCATTGTGCTGTGGAGTACTGACTTGTTTTATTTCTGATAATTCAGAAGTTGAATTACTAATGCAGAAAAGCTTCTGTAGGAAGTCCTGCTTCTGGTATGAGTGTATGAGGACCTCTGTGGAACCCATCCCCAATGAAACTGCTAAAAATTACTAAAAGCATAAGTCATTTAAGGTTTCTTGAATTGTCTCTATAGACATATAATTAATGATGGAAAAAAAATCTAAACATTTTTAAGATGAGAGAGACCCAGTGGTGTCTGAACCAATATCCACACTCTCCCTTTGCCTTCTCAGCTCAGCAAAACAGAAAGGTCATTCAAGGGTAATACAACCAAGGCAAAGACTATTTTTCCCTCAGTCCAAGTAAGAGGAACATTTTCCTGATATAAGCAACATGTCAGCATTTCTCATCTTTCTCCCAACTTTCTGCTGCTGAGGCTAAGTTCTAGGTTAGTAAAGTCAAGAGGTGAGGGCTCTCTTCTTCTACCCTATTTCCATTTGTGGGATAGAGGCTGTACCTTGAGCATAGCATGCCGAATATATTGAGGTCTGATTGCCTTGCTTGAACTCAAAGAGTAGGGTGTCTATACTAGAAAGGCAAACCGGGGACATCTGAGTTTGTTATGCTTTAAATTCACAAGAGCTCAGTTTTTAAAGTGGGAATGCCACTTCCGAAGAAGTGCACCATGGTTTTGCTCCTAGAACCCGACCAGTAGTTGAGAGATTTTCTCCAGAGGTATAAATAGAGACAAGTTGAGAATAGATAGCTGCCATTCCCTATGGTAAAATATTTGGACAGAGAGTTATGTCATAGAATGTGGGGAAGATGGATTCCTCTCACTCTAGACTAATTAAATTATTTTGTCTCACCTAAGGAAAACAAAAATTATGCCACTGGAGAATGTTTGTTTAGGGCACAACTTTGAGACAGGCCCACTAAAAGACTGACAGTTAATCATAAGATTATAGAAAACTTTCTCAGTCACAATTTACCATGATACCAATGGGGATTCAGCATGGTAACAAAAGATTATAAAAGAAAGAGCTGTCAGACACGGATTCTCTCTGAAGTGTAGTACGTTTGGAAACACAAAGTCAAGAGTGGAGACCAAAATGAGATTAAGAAATTTGAAGTTTTATACCTACAGTATTGGGTAAGGAATAAATTAAATAGGTAGAACTGGAAATATTCTTTAATAATGTGTGCATAATTCGCATTATGCACTATTGTGCAATTTGTAAGTGAAGTTAAATTCTATTATGTAAACTCTAGGGAAAACACTATTTTAAAAAATGCTATTGATATTCTAAGAGAGGTTTTTAAAACACAATCATAAAGTACTCATTTAAAAAAGAAAAGTCAGAAAAGCAAGAATATAAAAGAATAAATTCAACAAACATAAAACTGTTAAAACACAGTACACATTCATCAAACTCTATTTATAATGAGTATACATGTGTTAAATACATGAATTAAAGACAAAGATTGAGTTGATAAACAACACCACCTAGAAATATGCTGTGTACACAAAATCCCGCTCTAAACATAAAGACTTGGATAGGTTAAAATAAATAGATGGAACAATGACATCACTTGGACTCGGGAAGGGGAACATCACACACCGGGGCCTATCACGGGGAGGGGGTAGGGGGGAGGGATTGCATTGGGAGTTATACCTGATGTAAATGACGAGTTGTTGGGTGCTGATGAGTTGATGGGTGCAGCACACCAACATGGCACAAGTATACATATGTAACAAACCTGCACGTTATGCACATGTACCCGAGAACTTAAAGTATAATAAAAATAAATAAATAAATAAAGAGATGGAGAAATATGGACTGATAACTCCAATGATAAAAAAGCTAGGATAACTATGTTAATTTCAGACAAAATTAACTTCAGGACAAAGAAAGTTATCAGGAATAAACAGAAGCTTTTACAGTGAAGAAGAGGTTCATTCTTCAAGAAGGTATAACAATCTTTTACATGCATGTGCCTAACAACATCACCTTAAAAATTATGTAGAACTTGAGAAAACTTTAAGGAGCAATACATAAATTCATTATTACAATTGGAGAACTCAACAACCCTCTTTTAGTAATTGAAAAATTAAGCAGCCAGAAACTCAGGAAGGATGTCAATGAGTTGAACAGTAAAATCAATCTAACCAATTTAATTTACATTTTTAGAATAAACATCATAAAACAGCAGAACACATATTATTCTCAAGCTCGCATGAAATATTCACCAAGACAGAGCACATTATGTACCAAAAAGCACATATTAACAAATTCAAACAAAAAAATGATAGAAAGTATGCTCTAAGACCAAAATTGGCATAAATTAGAAATACATAAAGGAAAGAAAGCTAGAAATCTCCCAAATATTGAAGATGAACAACATGCTTCTAAATAATATGTGGGTGAAGGAAAACATCCCAGGAATAAATGAAAACTAAGACAAAATGAAAATTAATATTTGTGGGATGCACCAAAAGCAACACCAAATTTTAAGGGAAATTTATAGCATTAGATGGGTATATTATAAAAGAAGCTCTATCTCTCTGCAGCCCTCCGTCTTTCTCCCATTTTCTCACTGTGTATCTCCCTTCCTCTGCCATGCAAAATTTTTTAAAAAATGATAATAAGAATGATCTAACATTAATAACCTAAATGTCCACCATAGGACACTTGAGAATAAAGAGTAGCTTACTCCCAAACAAGGAAGGAAAAAAATAAAAAATAAAACAGGAAAGCAAAAATCAATTAAATTGAAAATAAGTAAACAATAAAGACATTCAATAAACTTGACAAAAGTCATTTGCTTTCCTATGAACTACTGAAACTTGGATTTTAGAAAATGTCATTTACAACAACACCTAAAAAATAAATAGGTATAAATTTAACAAAATATATAAAGAATCTAAGTGTGCAAAACTACAAAGCTTATTAAGAAAATCAATGAAATTCAAATAAATAGAAAGATATTCCATGTTCATGGAATTTAGAACTCAATATTTTAAGCTGTTAAATTTTCTCAATGTGATTTATAGTTTTAATACAATCCCAATCAACTTCTAGCAAGCTGTTTTGTAGATACTGACAACTTGATTCTAATGTTTATACGAAAAAGCAAAAGCCCTAGAATAGCCAACATGACATTGAAGAATAAAGCTGGAGAACTCACACTACCCAATTTCAAAACTTATCATAAAATCACAGTAATAAATACATTATGATTTTGTATACATTAATGGAATAGAAAAGAGAGCCCAGAAATAGATTTGCACAAATGTCATCAGGTAATCTAACAAAGGAGCAAGAGCAACTCAGTGAAGAAGGAATACAATTTTCCACATATGCTATTGGAACAATCAGATTGACTGCATGTAAAAAAATAAACCTGGACACAAACCTTAGATCCTCAAGATGCATCACAGATCTAAAAGTAAAAAGCAAAGACATAAAACTTCTGTAAGGATAACATAAGAAAATATATGTACCATATTTGACTGTGATAATGAGTTTTATATACAACATCAGAACACAATCCATAAAAAAAAATTGGTAAGTAGGAGTTTATTAAATTTAAAACTTCTCTGTTAAAAAGAATACAAAGAGAATGAAATAATAAGTCACACACTGGAAGAGAATATTTGTGAAACACATATCTGGTAAAAGACTTGTATCTAAAATTTTTGAAAAAGAAAAAAAAACACAACTTTTAAACACTTCTTAAGAAAATAAACAACCCAACCAATCAAATATGGACATTTTAAAACAGACACCTCACCAAAAAAAGATATAAAGAGGGCAAATAAGCATATAAAAAAGATGTTCGGGGTGATTTGTTATTATAAATTAGTTGACACAAAAATGAGATAACATTACTTTGAGAATGGCAAGAAATGTTAATGTCATTTTCTGGGAGATACATCAAGCATCAATAATATTCATTCCTGGTAGGGATGCAAAATAATACTGCCACTTGGAAGACAATTTGGCAGATTTTTACAATGATATATATAGTTTTACCATATGACCCAGAAACTGCACTTCTGTGTATTTACTCAACTAATTAGAAAATTTATTTTCAGGTACAAATCAGCATATGAAGGTTTATAGCAACTTTATTCATAATCATCCAAAACTGGAAGCAACCAAAATTTCCTTCAGTAGAAGAACTGATAAATGTATTGTGGTAGATCCATATAACGGTATATTATTTATTCATTAAAAGGAAACAGCTTAGGAGGGTGTGGGATGTGATGATGGAATGCAGACTCTGACAAGAGAATCTAACTGCATTATAAATGTATGAACCAACCTCACTTAAGGGGGTTGGGGGAGCAAGTTTATAATAACTAAATCTGAAAACAAGAGGAGTCTATAAGACTAAAGGCAAAGCAAGATAAACGTAGGCACTGCACTCTAATTCATAATGTTGTTTTGCACAGGGTTAGGCTTCAACAATTCCAATACTTTTATTCATGTACTAGAACTGAATAATTAAATAAATACATGTTCGATGACAGGAACCAAGTTTCTCGCTGTTGAAGTGTTAAGATCATATATCTAATCAAGGGAGATAGTAATATTTTTGATAAAGTGACATCAGTAAGAATTCATGTTTAGCTTGATGTAAATACAGTCTTACAGATATTTATATATGTGTTATAGATATGTGTTATAGATTGGTGTAAGTATGTAGGCTAGTATATGCACATGCATTTCCTTGTACTGTCAGCTCAGAAGTTCTAGATTCAATGACATCTCATAGCAATGAGCAAACCCAGCATCTAGATCTTAGTTTCTAATATAATTCTCCAGTGATAGGAACTAGAGCTCCTTGTCTAGACTATTCCAGGAATGAGCGAGAAAATATAAAAGATAATCTTGAAGCATCTTGTACAACAGAAAGTAATAAAGTGCTAATAAAACACACATTGTTATGACCTGTGTGTATCCTCTCCAAATTCATGTTGAAACTATTGTGCTGCTATTAAGAGGTAGGCCTTCAGTGGGTGATTAAGTCATGAAGGCAGAGCCCTCAGGAGTGGGATTAGTGGCCTTATAGAAGAGGTGCAAATGAGCTGTTCTCTCCTTCCACAGAGTAAGGACACAACTACAAGGTGTCTCTTTGAAGTAGAGAGCAAGCTCATACCAGATGTTGAATATGTTAGCATCTTGATCTTGGATTTCCCAGCCTCCAGAACTGTAAGGAGTACATTTCTGTTGTCCATAAATTTCCCAGATTAATATATTTGTTATAGCTGAATGATCTAAGGCACACACACACACATACACACACACACACACACACACACACACACATACACAGAGAGAGAGAGAGAGAGAGAGATATGAAGAAATGTTACCTAATCAAAAGGAATCTCACAATAAAACTTCGAACAAACCACTCTCCCCAGTGTTGAAGGAACACGAGATACAATCAAAAGCACTCCCAATGGCCAAAACTGAAACAATCTGAGACAGAATAATGTAGTTTTGGATTTTAACTCAAAGCCTAAAATAAATATTCACAAATTCATAGCATAAGTCACTGATTAAATACACAAATAATTGGTGCGTGTGTGTGTGTGTGTTTGTATTTATATATAATTCAGGCTTGAGCCATATTAATAAGGAAAGAGAATATGTTGTTTTTTCTTTACGATTAACTTTAGGTGAAGAATATCAAGGAGTGAGGAATGCCCAGTGATGGGTGGTAGAAGACAATATCTGAAGAAATATGATGAGATTAGATTTATTTTCTTTATGAGTTAGTAAAAGAAGATTTTGAAGTCAAATTGGTAACTGAGGCAATGTAACAAGAAATTAAGACTAGCAGGATATTTGGGTGACAAGACACAATTTTACTTATTTTGTCGCAGCAATAATGAATATTTTTATCACCATTAATAGTAATTGTTTATTATGAACAATAAATCATAATAAAATAACATGGAACACTATAATGCCCTTCACCTCCCACTTCTCATACCTCAATGACATATAATCATTTTCCTGGAGCTCATAACTCAGAAGTCAGTAACTTACAGCCTATAGGCCAAATCAGCTAAGCTTTTGTTTTTGCCTCCAAATGTTTTCTTTCCTTTCTTTTCCTTCCTTCTCTCCTTCCCTCCTTCCTTCCTTTCTTTCCTTCCTTCCTTCTCTCTCTCTGGGTCTTTCTACGGAATGTCAACATTTAAAATCCATTAAGATTTCTTAATAAAAGAATGAATTTTTGCTTCTGGTTTCACAGAGGAAACTAGAAGATATAACAATTTAAACATCCAACAAGCTCACTGTTTACTACTTACTATTCTGTGGTCCACACAGAACAGTGGAGCAGCAGCACCTGGGAACTTATTAAAAATTAAAACTTCTGTTTTTTTACTTAGTTGTAGACCACTGGATAAAGTGCATAAAGATATGCAATTAACTGAAGCTAAGCAATAATTCTCACCCATTAACATCAGCAAATAAAAAATATAGTTAACTCTAAGATATAAAAAATAAAACCAGCAAGTAAAACTAAATGAACTATTCTAGAAGCCAAGGAGCTTAAACATCTATAGAGAAAATTAAATTCAACTTTGTAGAGCCAGGTCTTTTTTTTTTTTTGCTTTAAGAGACACAGTGATAAGTATTAATGTAATAAGAAACACATGAATATATTCAACTTAAGAAAATTCATATCCAGCTTCTACAGAATACAGCTGAACACATTCTACTTATTCAAGCTTGTCTACTGTAGCATATGTGGCATTAACTCCAGATCTTTTCTTCTCATTTACGAAACCATTCAACATTCTGGAAAATAATTCAACAAGAAATAAGTATCTATTTCTATTGTGGTTGCAAGCCAGTGTTGAATACCCTGATCTGAACGTATTTTTTGTTAACAACTGCTATTTTATCCTTAATAGTGGTAGTGTTTCGATCTTTTATACAACATTCACACTTCATCAATGAGTAGAAATGAGATTTGCCTTCCCCAGTGGGGTTTATGGCAACTTGCTTCATGTGTGCTTTATTAGGAACGGCACTTCCACCTTATAGTGTAATTTCGTATTCAGGAGTTTGGGCTTTGAATTTCAGAAATTTATCAATTGACATAAACATTATCCAGTTTCCAATTGTAACTTTAAGTTAATAGTGAGACTTTATTAAGCACCTATTCTGATATCAACATCATATTAGCATCAAGAAGATGCGCTTGAAGTGTTTCCATGATTGACATTTTAATGCTTAAATAACTATTAAGGAGGGTTTTAGAAAATATATATGTAAACATATATATATATATCAAATATATGTGTATATATCTGTGTGAGTTAATGTGCTCTTTAATAAATGTGCTGTTTATGTATGTTTTTAATTTCTATTATATATTTATGGCTAGCAGCTCAATAGAATTTGATATGTGTAGCAGAGAAGAAAAATTAACAAATTATTTTTAACCACTATATCAAAGTATAATTAACATACAAAAACCTATAGGTATTTAATGTACACAATTTTATGTGTTTGGAAATAAGTATACACTGATGAAACCATCAAGCATCATCACTATGAATTTATAAAATTTTCAAATCAAAATTTTGTTTATACTGTTATTAAAGAATAAGCATGCTAATTAAGAGGAAGTGTTGACTGAGCCTAAGGGTCTTATATGGAATGGAAGGCAGTTAAAACTCAAACATATTAATTATTAATGAACTTTATTTGTATAAATGAAAGAAGAAAATTTACATAAAAAATGGTCAGTGTGGACACAATAAAATTCAAATATAGTCATTTGCAAATTTCAAATACTTCCGGTATGTTACACAGAGTGATCATCTTTTGATCTACCCCTTTGAGAAAAGTATATATGTACAAATTTACATTTGCTTTTACTAAAAAACCCTACATTTACATAGACGTACATGGCTGTGTGGCAATGTTATTAACAGGTCCTAATCCCAATTAAACAACATAATTGTATGGATATAATCTTGACTTTTCATTTATTTATGTATTTATGTATTTAATTTTAATTTTTTTAAAATTTTTAAATTTTACTGTAAGTTCTGGAAACATGTGCAGAACATGCACGTTTGTCATGTAGTTATACATGTGCCATGGTGGTTTGCTGAACCTATCAACCCATCATCTAGGTTTTATGCACCACATGCATTAGGTATTTCTCCTAATGTTCTCCCTCCCCTTGCCCCCTACTCCCCAACAGGCCCCAGTGTGTGATGTTCCCCTCCCTAGGTCCTTGTGATCTCACTGGTCAACTCTCATTTATGAGTAAGAACATGTGACATTTGGTTTTCTGTTCCTGTGTTTGCTGAGAATGTTTGTTTCCAGCTGCATCCATGTCCCTGAAAGGACATGAACTCATTATTTTTTAACGGCTGCATAGTATTCCATGGTGTATATGTGCCACATTTTCTGTATCCAGTCCATCACTGATGGGCATTTGAGTTGGTTCCAAGTCTTTGCTCTTGTAAATAGTGCTGCAATAAACATATGTGTGCATTTGTTTTATAGTAGAATGATTCATAATCCTTTGGGTATATACCTAGTAATGGAATTGCTGGGCTAAATGGTATTTCTGGTTCTAGATCCTTGAGGAATCGCCACACTGTCTTGCACAATGGTTGAACTAATTTATGTTTTCACCACCAGTGTAAAAGCATTCCTATTTCTCCACATTCTCTCCAGCATCTGTTGTTTCCTGACTTTTTAATGAACACCATTCTGACTGGTGTGAGAGTCAGTATGTCATTGTGATTTTGATTTGCATTTCTCTAATGACCAATGATGATGAGTTTTTTTTTGTCTGTTGTTTGTTAGCTGCACTTCTTCTTTTGAGAAGTGTCTGTTCATATCCTTTGCCCACTTTTTGATGGGTTTGTTTTTTTCTTGTAAATTTGTTTAAGTTCCTTGTAGATTCTGCGTATTAGCCCTTTATCAGATGGACAGATTGCAAAAATTTTCTCCCATTTTGTAAGTTGCCCATTTATTCAGATGATAATTTCTTTTGCTGCATAGAAACTCGTTAGTTTAATTAGATCTCACTTGTCAATTTTGGCTTTTGTTGCCATTGCTTTTGATGTTTTAGTCATGAAGTCTTTGCCCGTACCTATGTCCTGAATGGTATTGACTAGGTTTTCTTCTAGGGTTTTTATGGTTTTAGGTTTTACATTTAAGTCTTCAATCCATCTTCATTTAATTTTCATATAAGGTATAAGGAAAGGGTCCAGTTTCAGTTTTCTGCATATGTCTAGCCAGTTTTCCCAACATCATTTATTAAATAGGGAATCCTTTCCCCATTGATTGTTTTTGTCAGGTTTGTCAAAGATCAGATGGTTGTAGATGTGGTAATTTTTCAGAGGCCATTGTTCTGTTCCATTCGTCTATATATCTGTTTTGGTACCAGCACCATGCTGTTTTGGTTACTGTAGCCTTGTAGTACATTTTTAAGTCAGGTAGCATGATACCTCCAGCTTTGTTCTTTTTGCTTAGTATTGTCTTGGTTGTATGGGCTCTTTTTTGGTTCCATATGAAATTTAAAGTAGTTTTTTTTTTCTAATTATGTGAAGAAAGTCAATGGTAGGTTGATGGGAATAGCATTGAATCTATACAGTACTTTGGGCATTATGGCCATTTTCACAATCCGTAAGCATGGAATGTTTTTCCTTCCTATCCACAAGCATGGAATGTTTTTCCGTTTGTTTGTGTCCTCTCCTATTTCCTTAAGCAGTGGTTTGTAGTTCTCCTTGAAGAGGTCCTTCACATCCCTTGTAAGTTGTGTTCCTAGGTATTTTATTCTCTTTGTAGCAATTGTTAATGTGAGTTAACTCGTGATGATTCTAGTCTTGTCTATTGTTGGTATATAGGAATGCTTGTGACTTCTGCAAATTGATTTTGTATCCTGAGACTTGGCTGAAGTTGCTTATCAGCTTAAGGAGTTTTTGGTCTGAGACAATGGGGTTTTCTAAATATACAATCATGTCATCTGCAAACAGAGACAATTTGACTTCCTTTCTTCCTATTTGAATACCCTTTATTTCTTTGTCTTGCCTGATTGCCCTGGCCAGAACTTCCAATACTATGTTGAATAGGAGTAGTGAGACAGTGCATCCTTGTCGTGTGTCAGTTTTCAAAGAGAATGCTTCCAGCTTTTGCCCTTTCAGTATGATATTGGCTGTGGAGTGGTCATAAATAGCTTTTAATATTTTGAGATATGTTCCATCAATACCTAGTTTATTGAGTGCTTTTAGCATGAAGGGGTGTTGAATTCTATGGAAGGCCTTGTCTGCATCTATTGAGATAATCAGGTGATTTTTTTTTTTCATTGGTTCTGTTTATGTGATGGATTACATTTAGTGATTTTTGTATGTTGAACCAGCCTTGCATCCCAGGGATGAAGCCAACTTGATTGTGGTGGATAAGCTTTTTGATGTGCTGCTGGATTTGGTTTGCCAGTATTTAATTAGGATTTTCATATTGATGTTCATCAAAGATTTTGGCCTGAAGTTTTCTTTTATGGTTGTGTCTCTGCCAAGTTTTGATATCAGGTTGATACTGGCCTCATAAACTGGGTTAGGGAGGAGTCTTTCTTTTTGTATTGTTTGGAATAGTTTCAGAAGGTATGGTACCAGTTCCTCTTTGTACCTCTGGTAGAATTTGACTATGACTGTGTCATAGGCTTTTTTTTGTTTGTTTCGTAGGCTATTAATTACTGCCTCAATTTCAGAACTTGTTATTGGTCTACTCAGGGATTTGACTTCTTCCCAGTTTAGACTTGAGAGGGTATATGTGTCCAGGAATTTATCCATTTCTTCTAGATTTTCTAGTTGATTTGCGTAAAGGTGTTTACAGTATTCTCTGATGGTAGTTTGTATTTCTGTGGGGTCGGTGGTGATATCCCCTTTATCATTTTTTATTGTGTCAATTTGATTCTTCTCTCTTTTCTTCTTTACTAGTCTGGATAGCAGTCTATCTATTTTGTTAATCTTTTCAAAAAAACAGACCCTGGATTCAATGATTTTTTTGAAGGGATTTTAGTGTGTCTATCTCCTTCAGTTCTGCTCTCATCTTTTTTTTTTTTTTTTTTTTTTTTGAGATGGAGTCTTGCTGTGGAGTGCAGTGGCCGGATCTCAGCTCACTGCAAGCTCCGCCTCCTGGATTTATGCCATTCTCCTGCCTCAGCCTCCGGAGTAGGTGGGACTACGCCACCACGCCCGACTAATTTTTTTGTATTTTTAGTAGAGATGGGGTTTCACCGTGTTAGCCAGGATGGTCTCGATCTCCTGACCTCATGATCTGCCCGTCTCGGCCTCCCAAAGTGTTGGGATTACAGGCTTGAGCCACAACGCCCGGCCCTGCTCTCATCTTAGTCATTACTTTTCTTCTGCTAGCTTTTTAATTTGTTTGCTCATGCTTATCTAGTTCTTTTAATTGTGATGTTCAGGTGTTGATTGTAGCTCTTTCCAGCTTTTTGATGTGGGTAGTTAGTGCTATAAATTTCCCTCTTCAAAGAGTTTTAGCTGTGTTCCACAGATTCTAGCACATTGTGTCTTTGTTCTCATTGGTTTCAAAGAGCTTCTTTATTTCTGCCTTAATTTTGTTATTTACCCAGTAGTCATTCACGAGCAGGTTGTTCAGTTTCTATGTAATTGTGCAGTTTTGAGTTGGTTCCTTAATCCTGAGTTCTAATTTGATTGCACTGTGGTCTCAGAGACTGTTTCTTATGACTTCTGTTTTTTGCATTTGGTGAGGAGTGTTTTACTTCCAATTTTGTGGTCGATTTTAGAATAAGTGCTATATGGTGCTGAGAAGAATGTATATTCTGTTGATTTGGGGTGAAGAGTTCTGTAGATGTTTATTAGGCCTGCTTGGTTCAGAGCTGCGTTCAAGTCCTGAATATCCTTGTTAATTTTCTGTCTCGATCTGTCTAATATTGACAGGGGTGTGTCAAAGTCTCCCACTATTATTGTGTGGGAGTCTAAGTCTCTTTGTAGATCTCTAAGAACTTGTTTTATGAATCTGGGTTCTCCTGTATTGGGTGCATATATGTTTATTTAGGATTGTTAGGTCTTCTTGTTGCATTGATCCCTTTACCATTATGTAATGCCCTTCTTTATCTTCTTTTAATCTTTCTTGGTTTACAGTTTGTTTTATCAGACAAGTTTCACAAAGCCTGTTTTTTGTTTTTGGATTTTTGTTTTTGCTTTCAATTTGTTTGGTAACTATTCCTCCATCCCTTTATTTTTAGCCTGTGTGTGTCTTTGCACATGAGATGTGTCTCCTGAATATAGCACACCGATGTGTCTTGATTCTATCCAATTTGCCAGTCTGTGTCTTTTAATTGGGACATTTAGGCCATTTACATTTAAGTTTAATATTGTTATGTGCGAATTTGATGCTGTCATCATTATGCTAGCTGCTTATTTTTCACATTAGTTGAAGCAGTTTCTTCATTGTGTCATTGATCTTTATATTTTGGTGTGTTTTTGCAGTGGCTGGAACTGGTTGTTCCTTTCCATATTTAGTGCTTCCTTCAGGAGCTCTTCCTTCAGGAGCCTCGTGGTGACAAAAATCTCTCAGGATTTGCTTGCCTTGAAAGGATTTTATTTCTCCTTCACTTATGAAGCTTAGTTTAACTAGATATGAAATTCTGGGTTGAAAATTCTTTTCTTTAAGAATGTTGAATGTTGGCCCCCACTCTCTTCTGGCTTACAGGGTTTCTGCTGAGAGATCTGCTGATAGTCTGAAGGGCTTCCCTTTGTGGGTAACCTGAGCTTTCTCTCTGGCTGCCCTTAACATTGCTTCCTTCATTTCAACTTTGGAGAATCTGATGATTTTGTGTCTTAGGGTTGCTCTTCTCAAGGAGTATCTTAGTCGTGTTCTCTGTATTTCCTGAATTTCGATGTTGGCCTGTCTTGCTAGGTTGGGGAAGTTCTCCTGGATAATATCCAGGAAATGTGTATTCCAACTTGGTTCCATTCTTCCCATCAATTTCAGATACACCAATCAATCATAGGTTTGGTGTTTTCACATAGTGTCATATTTCTTAGAGGCCTTCTTCATTCCTTTTCATTCTTTTATCTTTTTTTCTAATCTTATCTTCATGCCTTATTTCAATAAGTTGATCTTCAGTCTCTGATATCCCTTCTTCCACTTGATCAATTCAGGTATTGATACTTGTGTATGCTTCAGAAGATCTTGTGCTGTATTTTTCAGCTCCATCAAGTCATTTATTTTCCTCTGTACACTGGTTATTCTAGTTAGCAGTTCCTATAACCTTTTATCAAGGTCCTCAGCTTCCATGCCTTGCGTTAGAACACGCTCCTTTAGCACAGAGGAGTTTGTTATTATCCACCTTTTGAAGTCTACTTCTGTCATTTCATCAATCTCATTCCCCATCCAGTTCCGTACCCTTGCTGGAGAGGAGTTGCGATCATTTGCAGAACAGGCATTCTGGTTTTTGGAAATTTTAGCCTTTTTGCACTGGTGTTTCCTCATCTTTGTGGCTTTGTCTATCTTTGGTCTTTGAGGCTGATGATCTTTGGATGGGGTATTTGTGTGGGGGTGCTTTCTGTTGATGTTGTTGCTTTCTGTTGGTTAGTTTTTCTTCTAACAGTTAGGCCCCTCTTCTGCAGGTCTGCTGCAGTTCACTAGGGATACACTCCAGAGCCTGCTCTACTGTGAATCACCAGTGTAGACTGCAGAATAGCAAAGATTGTTGCCTGCTCTTTCCTCAAGAAGCTGCGTCCCAGATGGGCACTGACCTGATATCAGCCAGTGCTCTCCTGTATGAGGTGTCTGTTGACCCTTGTTGGGAGGTCTCTCCCAGTCAGAAGTCACGGGAGTCAGGGACTTACTTGAGGAGGCAGTCTGTTTCTTAGCACAGCTCAAATGCTGTGCCAGGAGAATCCTCCTTGTCAGGATCAACTGCTCTTTTCAGAGCCTACAGGCAGGAAATTTATGCCCACTGAAACTGTGCCCATAGCTGCCTCTTCCCCCAGGTGCTCTGTTCCAGGGAGATAGGAATTTTATCTATAAGCCTCTGGAGCCGCTGCCTTTCTTTCAGAGATGTCCTGCTCAGTGAGGAGGAATCTAGAGAGGCAGTCCGGCCACAGCTGCTTTGCCATGCTGTGGTGAATTGCAGCCAGTCCAAACCTCCCGGCCTCTGTAGCACTGTCAGGGGAAAACCACTTACTAAAGCCTCAATAATAGCGGATGCCCCCACCCTCACCAAGCCTGATCATCCCAGGTTGACTTCCAACTGCTGTGCTGGCAGTGAAAATTTCAAGCCAGTGGTTTTTAGCTTGCTGGGTTCCGTGGGAGTGGGACCCACAGAGTGAGACCACTTGGCTTCCTGACTTTAGCCCCCTTTCCAGGGGAGTGAACGGATTTGTCTTGCTGGGGTTCCTGGCGCCACTGGGATATGAAAAAAACTCATGCAACTAGCTAGGCGTCTGCCCAAAACACCCTCCCAGTTTTGTGCTTTGATATCCAGGACCCTGGTGATATAGGCACATGAGGAAATCCTGTGATCTGTGGATTGCAAAACCTGTGGGAAAAGTGTAGTATCCAGGCTGGGTAGCACAGTCCCTCAAGGCGTCCTTTGGCTGGGGAAGGGAGGTGTCCAGCTCCTTTCAGGTAATGTGATGTGACACCCTGCTTCTGCTTGCCCTCCGTGGGCTGCACCAACTGCCTAACCAGTCCCAATGAGATGAACTGGGTATCTCAGTTGGAAATGCAGAAATCACTTACCTTCTGCATTGGTCTCACTGGGACCTGCAGACCTCAGCTGTTCCTATTTAGCCATCTTGCCAGAGCCTCAACTTTTCATTCAATAAGTCTTGATATGTCATCCCTCTTTGCCTTTATCATGTATTTCTCTTTCTCATGAATTAGCCATCTCCTAAACTCATTCATAAGATCACTCTTTCTATGAAGCTACTGCTTAATTTTCTGTTTAGTAAAGCCTTTCTAAGTCATGTGAGTCCAAACATTTATCATTCCTTTGAATGTAACATTTATTACAAATCACTTCACATTATTTCATTTTGTGTCTATATTGTTATCCTGCCATTTAAAGAGATTGGGATTATTTTTCTCGAGTGCTTTATGCCTTATAGCTGTTGCAAAAAAAAAAAAAAAATGTGCATGCTATACTATTTTACTTGATTGCATGACAATCCTTTACTAGCCACTTCTACTTTGGTGTTTTTACTCTTTTTACTAACCTCCCCTCTTTTGTTGATTCTAACCTGTTCACATTCAAGTTTTATTTTTCTCTAATTCAATAACATTTTTATTTTCTTATTCGCATATAATTTATTGTCTTCCTGTTATAAGTTTATATGTTTGCTTGGATATTCTTAAAGGCAGAAACCCTTTCTTTGATTTATTTTACAATCATTTAACATTCACTGAGAATTTTTTATGATGCCAGGCATCATCCTTTTCCCTAAAGCATACTGGAGGATTTAGTAAATAATGAACCATTAGTAATAGATGTGTTGCAATGAATAGGTGGATAAGTCAATGAAAAACTTTTATTTGGCACACTCATATTTACTGATATTGGCCATGCTAGATAAATTGTTGTTATTATTGTTATTATTATTGAGATGGAGTCTCGCACTTTCCCCTGGGCTGGAGTACAATGGTGTGATCCCGGCTCACTGCAACTTCTACCTCTTGGGTTCATGTGATTCTCCTGCCTCAGCCTCCCCAGTAGCTGGGATTATAGGTGCACACCACCACACCCAGTTAATTTTTGTATTTTTAGTGGAGATGGGGTTTCATTATGTTGGTCAGACTCATCTCGAACTCCTGACCTCTTGACCTACCTACCTTGGCCTCCCAAAGTGCTGGGATTACAGGCATGAGCCACCGTGCCTGACCTATTAAATTATTAATTGTTAATTTTTCTGCAAGACCCAAGTAGTTTTGCAATGTGAGGCAGCCTCTATTTGGATATTTGCAGGAAAACGGTAGGGCTCACTTATGAAAAGTAGACTTGGCTAACTTGACAATCAAACACCTAGTTTCTAGTTGACTTCCTTGAATTACTTATAACAATTAATTTTTACTTTCCCAGTTTATGAAATGAAAAGCTTATATTAGTTGAAAGCAATGATCTTTTGCAAGCCTAGGGATTTCTAACTTTAAGAATAGTTTTATCTGTGCATAAATGCACCATGAAAGTTGAATGCATGTATTATACAATTTGTTTATGTATTAAAATACATAAATACATGTGTAGTTTACCAACATATTTTTGTTTTGGTGTCAAGTTCAAAATGATCTCTTTTTTTCCAAAAAGAAATTTAGATGAGGCAGGATTGTATCAGGGTTAAGGCCATGGATATTAAACTCAAACAGACTGAGTTACTGTCTAGGCTCTGTCATTTATTAAGCGTGTGAAGATAGGCAAAAATGTAAATCTTTCTGAGCATAAGTTTGTTCATTTCCGTAACAGGAAGAATAATGACACTTATTTCATAAGGCTGTCACTCTGCAATGCATTAAAGCATGTGAAGCACTTATCATGATTCCTGGTACATGATTAGAACTTGAGGACTATTGGTTATCATTACCAATATTAATATAGAAAAACATTGTATATTAAGAAGCTATTTTCCTGAAAATACTTGACTCATTTTTTTCATTTGTTTCTCAACCCCCAGTGTCAAATTTCACTTGGATGATTTGAATTGTCACTTTTTGTTATATAAATAATTTATTGGAGATTGTCAAGTCTTCTAGGACTTCAGTAATGTTCACAAAATCAACAAAATGATAAATAATTTCAAGCAATATTTAGAAGTCATTAGGATTTATTTACCAGAGACTGTAAATTAGATGTTATTCACCTTTTTAAAAATTATTTTTTTCACTTTTATATTATATTCACCATCTTTCAGTAATAACAAAGCCTGGATGTTTGGTTTTTGCAAATAGAATCAACAAAGGTTAAGAAAACTCGTCTAACAGATATTAAAATGAGGATGATGAGGTTCTATTTTATAGCATAGTGATTGTTTTATTATGTCTTGTGTATTTAATCTTTAGTTTATTCCCTAAATATATGAATAGCAAAGTGATATATAATAATACTAATAAAAATGTACTATCCAGGAAAGAGGAGATTTACTATTCTTGATTAGCTCATGCCAATAGTAACTTTTTCTCTGTCTCTACCAAGACTTTCTGACAATTTTTGTTGAACAAGTCTTAATGTCTTCAGACTCTTTTCTAGAGGCTCTTTAAAATACCTTGTTAGTTGCCTTTTAAGCTTCATATGGTACCTAGTATAATATATGCTAGAAATATTCACTGAGAACTTGTTCAGAACTTCACCAGACAGAAGTTGTGACCTTTTTTAGGGATGAAATAATCTAACTAATATTTGTATTTTTAGCTATGTGCAAAACACTCTGCTAAGCACTTAGCATAAAACAACGGTGAAGGTGTAGCCCCAGGATCCAAAGAACTTAAAATCAAGTACAAGAATGTATTTGTGTATGCAGGTACTGTCACTAACCTTTGGCACTGTGTCAGAGCATCATACCTAGACCAATAGAGAATTGGTGCAGGGAGTGTAGGAAGGGAACACTTAAGAAAGTTTCCCAGATAGTCACATACTTACTTTTCTCAGTGAAATTTAATACAATTTGCCATTTTGGAAGATTTCCAGTACAGAAAAACTCAGAAACAAACTGTCTCTAAATGAGAAAATTGAATATGTTTCCTCAATGGGATTTGCACATTTGGGTTGTGCTCAATGGGATTTGCATATCCATGTGAACACTGGCCTAAATAGTGAGTGAAATAATGTTACATGGATCAGACTCATAAGCCCCCATGTTTCATAAATTTCTATATTATGTCCTAACAACATTAGACATATGGTGATGGAATCCAGAACCTGATAACCTTCTGTCCGGAAAAAAGTAATTTCACTTTTGTGAGGGAGTAGTCTGTTTTTAGGAAATCCCATGATTTTTCAGGAATTAAGAGTGTTTGAAAAAAAGCACAGAATCTCTTCCTTTTCCCTGACCTTGCCTCTTAGTGATTACAGTCATCTAGTTGGCCGGCCTAGAGTGCTCCTTTCTTTGCCATACTTACTTTTCAATGATTTGAAATGACAAAAAAATTGTCATTAGTACTAGAATACTGAGACAAGATAATGGTTTGTCACTTTGAAAGAAAATGTCTCTGGAGCTTTGCCTGTGGGAGATCAAAGTCCTGTCAAAACATTCTATTCTGTAGGATTAATCTCTTAAATATGTTAGAATACTTCCATTTATAGAACTCTCCTGTGACTTATAAGCAGTGATATTCAGAAACTGACAAATGGATTGATAAAATCTTTCTGTGGCTTAATGATAGAAACAGAGAAAGCCAAGTCAGGTCTATTTTTCGTCTGGGCTTTATAGGCATAAGTTGGGCTGAAGATGGCCAACTACGTATTTGAATTTTCTTAGCATCCTATGAATCTAATGAATTTGTAAAATATTAGTCAATGATATGACTAAGATTTGAAATATGAATGTTTATTTTACACACATATTGGATGGTGTCATGTTTATCATATGCCTAGGATGTTAGCATCTAGGTCTATATTGTTATCTGTTATTTGAAAATGACTACACCAGGAGCTATGGAGGAGAATGTACTTCATAATTCCAGATAGTATCCAGAAATTTCCCAGATACTTCTTGTTAACCATCTTCTTTTGCAATTAACATAAATAGTAGCCTTCTCCTCAAAAGATATATTTATAATTACTCTAGCACAATATTACATTAAGATTTTTCATTCAAGATGGCAGTCTGTACAAAGATATTGGCCAACTTCTGTCATGAGCTTTTAAAAATTGTAGTAGAAAAATAAAACTACTTAAAAAAGTAGGAGAGGAATCATTTAGCATAATTTTACATTTTATAAAAAAGACAAAAGGGACTTTTGCTCTCATTCATCAGGATTTAATTAGTGAAGGCATTGTCCTCCGAGTGAAAACAACTACAATATTTTTAAAAATTATGTGAAACAGCTATATGCAGATATTGGACAACATGTGAGAAATGGAAGCAAAAGAGATTATTCCTATTTTATCCTGGCTTTCTGCCTGGAAGCACCTTCAGAAGTCTGCCACAGGGAGGGGAAAATCCAAGCAGAACATAGTAGTTTTGCTGAGTTGAAAATACTGACTTCACAGTTCATCAAGTATGAGACACTGGAATTTGTAGGGAGGATTTTGTAGAGGAGGAAGTTCTGCAAAATGAAAGCTTTAGAAATCTGCATAGGTGTCTATTTGAGTCTGTTACTAAATAGCACACGTATAAAACAGCAAGACAAAGCAAAGAACT
The DNA here is from genome assembly GCF_000951035.1 of Colobus angolensis palliatus. NCBI lineage: Eukaryota > Metazoa > Chordata > Mammalia > Primates > Cercopithecidae > Colobus > Colobus angolensis. The sequence continues at coordinate 1,061,012 of NW_012117777.1, forward strand.
ATGATAATGTATGAAATAAAATTGCTCAAAAATACAAAATATTAGACTGTATAATCTAATATTTAATTAGATAAATTGAATATTAGAAAATATTCAATTCCTAATTAGCTATAGTAGACTTTGTTGTATCCTGAATATTCAGTACAGGATCTTGGAAGGTTATGACTTTTAGTAGAACTAAACTAACCCTATAAACACAAGAGAGACCCTAACAACACTTAAAAACAAACTTCAAAGGATTCAAGCTGCTCTATAATTAACTGTCTTCAAAACAACTATTTTTTTTAAAGAAAGACAACAAAATCTAGGCAGTTAGCAGTGTATTATTCACAGTGTAAAGCAAATAGAAAAAATAAAGTCCTAAACCTAATAAAAGGCATTTATAAAAAACTTACATCTAATGTTATATTTAATGATAAAATACTGAATACCTCGATACTTCACCCTTGAAATCAGGAAATTAAGGATGGCTGCTTTCACCATTCCTACTTAATCATACTCTGGACATTCTAGCCATTTCAATAAGACTAAATAAATAACATAGAGAAAAATAATGATCAAATTGTTTTTATTTGCATATAAGCTGACCATTCATGTAGTAGATGATTCTAAGGAATTTACAAAAAAGCTATCATAGCCATTAAATAAATTTAGCAAGTACCACTGAGTATTTGGAGAAACTGTAACTCTCATATATTGTTGAGAAAAATGCAAAATAAAGCAAGTACTTGGGAGAATAGTTTAGTAGTTTATTAAAATGTTAAATATACATTTACTATACAACTAAGAAATTCAACGGGATAGGTAACAACCTAGGATATGTGAAAACATATGTATACACCAAGACTGTGAAAATGTTCCTATCAGTGTTATTATAATAGCCCCTAAAAGAGAAGTGTTGAAATAGTCATCAGCTGGTGAAAGTATAAGCTAACCATGATATAATTATATAGTTAAATACTAATCAGCAATAAAAAGAAAAAATATTGAACACACACTCTCTATATATATGCTTATATATGTATATATATAATGCAGAGTATGTACAATGTAGAGTATGTACAATGTAGAGTATTATTACATTTATATTGAATTTTTAGAAAAGGGAAATCTATATAGAAATAATGCAAATCAGCAATTTTCTGAGGCTGAGAGTGACAACAATTAGGTATTAGGATACGTTTCTAGAGTAGCAGATATATTCTTAAATACAGGTTATGGTAATTATTGTACAGCCCCATAAAGTTACTAAAGTTTTTCAAATAATCCTTGAAATACGAACTTTATAACTACTGGATATATTAAATTTATGGGTTTGTGAACTACAACTCAATATAACTGTTTAAATCAAGAAACCAACACCAAGAAACTCCTGTTTCTTGGAGTCAGGAGTTGAAAAGGGATGGTTTAGGTTGTGGCATAAAGGAAACTTTTGGAGGTTGATGGAAATATTTGTTATTTTGATTGTGGTATCAGTTTCACAAAAGCATATATATGTCAAAGCAGTACCAACTTGTACTTTCAACAAGTGAAATTCAATGTTCTGTAACTATAGCTCAATGAAATTATAAAAACACAAAATCATATTTGAGATTACATTTTACTATCTCTTCTCTTTTCCAATATGTCCTAAATTAACAAAATCTAGTTGATTGTATAGCAAAATGAGAAGCTATTGATTCTATTGGCCATTGAGTAAAGAGAAGTGAAACAGTGTGTCCAACCTTCTGCAGGCATGGAAGCATATTTTGTAAATAATTTTTTAAAATTGTAGTATTATAAGAATAGTGTAAATGTATTAATTCTTCATGTGTAACTGTTTAATAGCAGTCCTCTATTGGTAAAATAACTTTTTAAGATCAAACCAAACCAAAACATTTAATTTAAAAACTTAGTGTGTGGGAAAACTGAAGATTAGATAGAACTGAACAGGAAGTTAAGAAATGCTGAGGATAAATTTTGGAGATCTGTAAGTTGTCTAATAACAATTCTAGAAGAAAAGAGTACAGCAATAGACAAAGGATAATAACTGAACATTTTCCAGAATTTGTGAAAGACATATATCCTCAGACCAAAGAAACACAGTAAGTCCCAAACAGGATAAAAATGTAAAACTTGGGGGGGCAGAGCAAGATGGCCGAATAGGAGCAGCTCCAGTCTCCAACTCCCAGCACGAAGGACACAGAAGACCGGTGATTTCTGCATTTTCAACTGAGGTACTGGGGTCATCTCACTAGTGAGTGC